>NC_056729.1:1738164962-1738174962 GCF_019279795.1 Protopterus annectens | reverse complement strand
CATAAACCAAAAGTAGTGGGATAAAACGAATATTTTTTGTTTGCTATATTGAATCTGCATATTATCCAGTGTCTAGGAAAAGTCTGACAGCTGTTGCCATTATAACATTCTAATTCTTGATTTTTTATTATTAATTCTATTCGTAAGGGGCTATAACTTCACCTTAATGCCCACACTATCAGTTTAATTTCTATCAGGTTGGGAGGGGGCATCAGTCCTCCTTAAATATGGAACTAACTAGCAGATTGAGTTCTGCTTACTTTCCTTATAACCAAAAAAAGGGTGTGTGTGCTTTGTTTTACTTGCTCCAGTAGTAATAGTATAGTACAGGAACCAGCTATTCGACAGAACTTTACATTCTGCATAATGATGACACTTGATATTATATTACGCAAGTCCCAGTTTTCTAAATAGTTGCAGGAAAAATGGCAGAGTAGGTTGTTCAAGCCATTCTTAACCATCACCGATGTTTCATAGTCCTGTAACTTCAGTGATTCTCATGAAAATTTTGCATCAGTTTGTTTCCTGTGTGCTATATTCCACAGATCACAGAAGAAAAGTCATTTTATACTAATCAGCCTATCATGTTGTGCTCTTTGATATGCTGATTGTATATTTGGAAGACATTTTTTTTTTCCTTTTGATAGATGCTTTCTGGAATAATGTTAGCACAATTTTGATTTTATGGTTGTTCTGTGTTAGAGGCCTAGCAGCTTTCCCTGTGTTATAGCAACCCCAGATGTAGCTATTATTAACTGAGGTGTGCTGGGATTGTAACCCTGAATGAAGAGATTGTTTGGGGATCTGACACACACATAAATATTAGCAATTCAGGCTTTCAAAGCTTTTTTCTAATATTAATATTGAAGACTTTTTTTCATGTCTTTCAAACTGACTTTATGTGTTAAGAGACTCATCTCACTACGATAGGAGTTTGGAAGGTATATAATAAGTGGAATACTCTAATTCAGGGAATAACCAGTGAGAAGATGAGAACAGAACTTCAAGGTCAGTCAGTGCTCTCTTCCTTGGCCTTATTTCTACTGCCACTCATAGCTGTCCTGCAAGTGTCATCAAGAGATATGACGGCCATCATTTAAACATGGTCAGCACCTTCTCCTATCCTCATTTGAAACAACAACATGGGACCCATGGTTGAAGCTTAGACATACAAGAGGCATTCTCAATGCTTTATGTTGCAGAAATTTTTAACGATACATCTCTGTGCAAAAAGTTGGACACAGCTTATAATTTCATATAATGTTAGCATTGCTGCAAGGTATGATCCCTGTAAGTGAACCATTTCTCATACAGTTTGGGTAACATGCAGATTGCAGCTAGAGTGGAGTTAAGTACAGTCTAAAATGAGATGCCATATTCAATCTAAAGGCTAGTTAATCTACCACTGACAGCCTTACCCGTAAATGTTATCATTGGATACCACCAGACCATCAACACAGCTTGTTTCTTTTACTATTTCTCTTGTCGATTTCACGTCAACTTCAGTAACAATACCCGCACATCTAGGAAACATGAAAAGATTCAATAGTTTATAAATATATACCACCTGTGGTGGTACCCTGCTTGATTTTTAAACTACAATGAATCACTTGAGTCAAAGAAACTTCTAAAAATTCAAAGACAAGTTGAAAGATGAGGTAGTGATTTTAACTTCTATTCAATCCATATGTAAATGTATAAAATGCCTTTTGCTTCTTTAAATGAGCACATAAAACAAAGAAACATCTGATTTTCATAAACAGCATTCTTTTGTAAAGCTATTTATATTTTCTTTTTAAATTTTTTATGTTGACCAGTAAGTTCCACTAGATCTATGGGCTATTTTCAGGGGATACCTAAGGTGGTATCGATACTGAATGGTAACATTCTGGCCAGGGTACCAGGGGAATTCCCCAACTATTTTTCCAATAACTGCCATATGCTGTTTTACATAATCTTTTATCATATCTCTTCATGTTTCCATATTTGTTTATTACTTTCAAAACTTATTTCCAAGTTCTGATTTAAACACTGGTAGTTCAGATGATTATCAGATCGCACAACATGCCATATGGAGTTGGTCAGCTAATTTTGAACATTTGTCAGACACCATGTGCCCTACTGTGTACATTTCAACATCTGGACATTTCTGATCTGTGATTCAGACTTCTCCATCAGCTTAACTAAAAGAAAAAAATAGTTACTGAAAGGAACAACATTTAATTTATGTTTGTTTTTGGAAATACTAGATTAGAGGTCCCTGCATTTTTCATATCTCTAGATGTGTTTTCTTTTCATATATTTTTATGGCTAAAACATTCATTTCTAAAAGTTGAAGTTATCTTTATAATGGCAAGTCATATACTAGCAAAAGGTTTTCCACAAAAGTTTCCATCCAGATAAACATCTTGGTAAGTCCCTACAGTGTGGCATTGGCTCTAAGTGATGATCACTGTTGATGTGACATCCCGACCCAATGTACAAAATATGTGTGTGTGTGTGTGTGTGTGTGTGTGTGTGTGTGTGTATACACACACACACACACACACACACACCTGTAAACAGATGTCTAATAAAATATACCTTAATGAAAATTTGTAAGTCAGCTTCAGCATTACATGGTCACATGGTAGTTCACCATTAATTTTCTTTAGCACTATTTTCCTGAAAACAATGTGCACTGTTGTGATTATTTCCCCCACTTTTTTCTCCCTTTCCTTTTTGTTTTGCATGAGGGCTTTAACTCATTAACACCTGTGCAGTGTGTAATGATGCACCTCTAGCAGTCTATGCACATCTTGCATTCCAAAGCATTTTCTGAAAAATAAACTTAAAACGCATAACATAAACAAATGTAGATATTTAGTGACCAGTATAAGCTATTAATTCTGTGCAAATAGGAATGTTATCAGTAAGATGTGTTCCTTACAGTGATAACAGTGCATTCATAGTCTTTTTAATAAATACTGCAATATATTATAATGCACACAAACTTCAAATTATATTTTTTGCAAACATTCCCAAACAAATGTTCATATCTTGAAAACTGTGCAACCTAGACAAATATTGTTAGAATATTTTTGTTAAGTAGACATAAGTTTTCACATGCAAAAAGAAATTCCTGTATAAGTGCATGTTTAGGTTCATAGGTTCATAGGTTCATACTAGGCTATCTGCCCAAGGGCATTTATAAGCCTAGCCCATAGTTATTTGGCTTTCGCCACCCCTTTAGTTTGAATAAAACTATGCCTATTATTTTGCTGTGCCTCTGTCAAGCAGTGACACTGAAGTAATCCCTGGGGTATATCTGCGATCCCCCATCCATTGGTCAAGATTCCTCTTGAACAAGGCCAGCGAGGTGCTCTGCCTCACATGTACCGGGATTTTGTTCCACAGCATAGGGAGTCTCTGGGTGATGAATCTGTCCCTCCAGCACATTCTATTAATAACCATGTCAAGGTTTAAGTCTCCGCCCTTGTGGTTCTGAGGGATCTAGATTTTTGAGGTGAAGCATATTCATCAAATCAGGGTTTGACATGGCCTTATATGTCAGGCACAGGTCACCTCTGAGCAAGCGGTATGAGACTGAATAGAGCTGGAGTTCTTTCAGTCGGGCAGCATAAGACATATTTTTGAGACCCTTTATCCTTTTGGTGAGGAACTTTTGGGGTCTTTCCAGCTGCTGCAGGTGTCGGGTCAGATACATTCTGAATGGGGCATTGTACTCAATCATAGGTCTAATGAGTGATGAGTACAGTGGGACGATGACCTCCCTTGATCTAGATGTGAATCCCTTCATGATCAGGTGGGCAATGTAGAAGGTTTTCCTAACTACTTTAGCAACATGAGTGTCAAACGAAAGGCTACTGTCAACCTGGGTCCCCAGATCCCTGATGACTTCTTCTGTGCTCAGTGGATTGCCACCTATATGGTAGCTAGGGGTAACCTTGTTTTTCCTGAAGGGTATGACTATGCATTTCTTGGCATTTAACTTTAGGCCATGGCTCTGGCACCAGTTATCCGTTTCTGTGAGGCCCTTCTGAAGGATATCTGTGTCAGATGTGTTTTCGACTATGGCGCCAGTTTGCAGTCATCTGCAAACTTTGTCAGCCATAACCCTCCTGTGTTTGCTTGTACTTCAGAAAAGTAGATGCCGAACAAGAGTGGACCCAGGACTGAGCCCTGTGGGACACCACTTGTGACAGGCTTTGAGTCTGACATGGCTCCAGCAACTCTGACCCTGTGGGTTCTGTCACTTAGCCAGTTTGCAACCCATCTTGTGATGTATGGGTTTACATTCAAGCTGATGAGTTTTTCAATGATACCTGAGTGGGGTATTGTGTCGAAGGCCTTTGCCAGGTCAAGGTAGGCTGTATGGACTGCGTTTCCCTCATCGATGGCCTTGGTGACTGTCTCGAAAAAGTCAACCAAGTTTAAAAGGCATGATCTGCCTTTGACAAAGCCAAACTGGGTTGGATCCAAAGTCTGCAAGTTCCCTATGTCTTTATTTATGAGTTCCATTATGATCCTCTCCATGGCTTTGCAGATAAGGCTTGTCAAGCTAATGGGACAGTAATTTCCAGGATCGGTGGAGGCACCGCCCTTGTGAAGTGGGATCACAGTCGCCGTGCGCCACTCCTTGGGTACGTATCCTGAGGTGAGGCTAAGATTAAACAGCTGTCCTAACTGCGGGTTTAATTCCTCATTGAGTTCATGGAGCACACAGCCGGGGACACCATCCGGTCCCATGGATGCTGTGTTTTTTGCTTTGGAGAGAGCAGTTCTCACCTGGGCGTTGGAGATGTTTGGGGGGCTACAATCCTCTGGTATAGATATCTCTCCTTTTGGGGAAGAAGTTTGCACTGAACCTGTCAGCCAGTATGTTGGCAATGTGTGTAGGTTCAGTAATCTTCACATCATTTTGAACTAATTCTGAGCATATCTGGGAGTTTCCTCCTAGGTTTCCAACATAGCTAAAGAAGGCCTTATGATTGTCTTTTGAGTCCTTGGCGATTTTTCTCTCAAAATTTGCCTTGGATGATTTTATGAGAGCTCTTAGTTTTTACTTATAATGATCAAAGGTGTCTTACCTTTCAAGGATTTTGCTCTATCTTGTAGTAGCTTCCTCCTTTTGTTGTAGAGCTTGTTTATGGCTGGGGTCCACCAGACTGGACGCTTGCCTTTGGTACAAAGAGTCTTAGTTTTGTTTGGGATTGCCTGATCCATGCAGTCCTGTAGGTGCTGGTAGAAGGCATTTGTAAGTGATTCAGCGGTTTGAGTAATGTTTACCACTGGCTCAGGGGCCTTAAAGGAGACCACACTAGTTTTTAGAAGTGTGAAGTCGGCTTTGAGAAGTTTTTCACTGTGGTCTTTTTATTTCAGGTGGGGCGGGATGAGGACCTCCAGCGAGATTAGTTTATGATCTGATCTCACCAGTGAAGGGTATACTTCGGTGTTGAACATTGTGATCCCATGTTCGTGATGATGAGATCAAGTATGTTTTCTCCTCTTGTGGGGATGGTGACTAGTTGTTCCATGGCATTTGAGTTTATGAACTCCAGGAACCTTTGGGCTAGAGTGTTTGGGCTTGAGTAGTGTTCCCAGTCTATATTAGGGTAGTTGAAGTCACCTAGTATGATGGTGTTTGGAGATACATTTATCCCCTCCATTGTTTTCAGGAAGGCCATGTGAGGTTCCTGAGTTTGAGAGGGTGGCCTGTAACATGCTACAAATTGCAGAGCAGTCTTGCCTATGGTTAATTGCACCTGGATGGTCTCCGATGCATCGTGCGTTGCCACTAACCTTGAGATATTTACAAAGTTACAGTTTATTGAGATATTTACAGAGATATGAAAACATATGCTTACTTGTATAATTAGCAAAACAAATAATACTGGATATCTCTCAAGGTGTGCAACTTACAGTGCAGACATCAGTCAGGTTTCTTCAACAACATCTAAGGTTTTGCTTAATGTCATACAGCAGTTTGCAAGTCACTCATTTTTGTAAATATTAAGTACCTATGCAAACCCCTCCCCAATAGCTGTTGAAACTGCTTCCTTTGTTTTCCTTAACATTCCTGATTTCTAATAAACATTTAATAGCTGGGTTTTATTTTTATAGCCCACAAGTGCAGCAGAAACTCTCCCTTCATTTACTATCTCATTCACATTTAACAATGTTACTGAAAAGTTATCCATTTCCATGTTTTTGTATCTTGTTGACCTGTTAATGTATTTGACTTCTTCTGTGCCTAACGATATCCTACTGAAATTTGAAATTCAGTAGTGTCCCTTTCTTCAGTTTAATTTTATAATGGCTCAAGACTGTTTTCATTTGTTTGCCTGTTTAATCTAAGTTGCTAACCTCACCTTCCTTTTCTTTATTTTTTCCTCATTCCCCCTTTTTCCCTTCTTGCTACTCATGACACATTCCCAGATCTATGATTGTTAAATCATATTTAAACTCCTTCTCTTTCTGATATTACTTTGTCCCCTCTTCTGCACAATGCAGCTCCCACTCAATTCCTTTAGCACACAATATACAGCAATTTACTTTCTTTCAATATGGACCCACTACCCTAGTTGGTTATTTCTTCCTTTATTACATTCATTAATTAAATGATTTGTACCCCCCCCAAAAAAAACAAAAGGAACATTTCCTTTTACCTCATCACTGTTCACAATAACATATTACGTTTGATTTATCCAACACTTTCCTTCAAAGTCACCCATATTTGTCAATACCCAGTTCATAAATTCCTTTCATCATAAACTTTTCTCACGGTACACATCTTTGCAAAAAATAGAAAAATATTTGAAAATGTCTTATTCAAAGATGTTGTCCATTCTAAATTGAAGAAATATTTATTTCCTTCCAGCGTCTCTAGCTGTTGTAAACACATGCAAAATTCAAGGATGAACATTCTTTCTCTCTTCCCTAAGCATTAATCTTTTTAACAGTTCAAACAGTTCAAAAGTTAAATGGAAAATTTTCTTATCTCACAAATATATTAAGAGTATTCAATAATATTCAGAAACTGGAGTAAAAACACAGTGCGTCTACTACCTTATTTCAAATATCATGCCTTTTAATTATGTTGTTAATTATGTTACCCTTTTTGGATGCAATCCTTCATTCTATCCTTTGTTTTGGCTCTTCTGGTGCTCCAACATAATTATGTTTCTCATCCTGTGTTACAAGAATGTCTACAAATATATCAATGTATCTCCTTCTTCCTCCAGGTTACTCTAGACTACCTTTATCCTTTGCAATCCTCTTCAGGCCACTGGAGATGTTTTCTGATTTCCTGCTGCACATATTTTTCACTTTTTCTGCCCATGGCAAAGCATTCATTTCATCTGGTTCCTTTTCTGCCATCATTTACTTTATGGTTTGTGAATATAGTCCATCTTTTGTAAAGTCAACAACTTGAGTCTGCATCCTCTCCTCTGTATTAATTTCATACTGTATGCGTTTCCTTAAAAACTGATGTCCTTTTTTCAGCTCCCTGCAGCACACTTTCCTGAGACACAGCCTCTTTCTTCCCATCCATTTGCTCACGGGACTGACTCTACCACACCATCTATAAAAAGAGTAGGGGGAGTTCTCAGGCTCCAGTGCCCTTGCCAAAAAGTGCTAGTCAATATTAATACCAAAATGGCTCTCCCCAACAACGAATATGCTGGTCTAGTGGCAATAAAATATAAATAAATGAATAAAATAAATAACTGCAGAATGCTAGAACTGATAAATGCCGAACATGAACAGTTTTCATCATTACTTGCTAAGTAATAACACAAACATTGTGGAAAATGAGCTGGTTAACAAACAAATGAATGAATAAATAAAAATATAAACAAGTAGTGGAATACGCACTTGGTAACACTTTAATCTAGAGTATACTAGTATGTACTGATCTGAGGAAGTTATTAGTATAATAATAATAATAATAATAATAATAATAATAATAATAATAATAATAATAATAGAAATAATAATAACAGGCTAGAATTAATTCAAAGGAAAATAACTTAAATATATGATTGAGTATATAAGAATCTATGCAATGATATAACAGAAAACCTTTATATGTACAGTTTTGAGACAAGATTTAAGAAAGTGAGACATGGCAGAAACTTTATTTGTACTATGGGAATGGACAGAACTCAGTACTGTAAAAACATATGTATGAGAAGAAATCGCACAATTGTAGGGATACAAGTCAGACAGCTCATGGGAAATATGAGGAAGCAGTATTTCATAGATACTGTGGTGGATAAGTGGAAAAATATTTCACTATGTGTTGAAGGATCAGAAACAGCAAATGAATTCAGAAACCCTCAGGGGGACAGGTGTCAGAGAATCCTTACAGGAACAGGAGGAATAAGCTGTGAGATAAGATATATATGCAGCTTAGATATTAAATAATAGACATAATATGTGAGTAATGCAGCCCTTACTTGCAGCAAGAGTCTGTAATTTTGCCCTCTAGTTTTAGTTTCATGTAACTGTTTTTTCCCTGTTATGGAAAATGGTAGTATTAGTGTTTCTTCTTTGTCAAACAGACATTAATCAAATGGTTTGCAACTACTCTTCTTGAAAATGAAATAAATTCAAGGTTTCAAGTAATGAAAACTATTGACAAGGGAGATGGGGTAGACAGAAATAAACCAAATATAGACAGTGGGACAGAAATCAAAGAGGCATTTTCTTTGACTAATGAAGCAGGCCCTCAAAATAAATACATGCATACATACATACATACATATCTATCCATGTATGTATATTAGATCTTTATAGATATATATAGATATAGATGCACTCGCTTATTAATCCATTACTACTTATGTGCATATTGTTGAATATATGCTTATATAACCTTTAGTATGCATTCCACATTTATGAGTGAGACACTCCACTGAACATTTTATACGATTTTTCAAACTGTAATGTTAGCAAAACATCTTTCAATTTATAAAGATGTTCTCTAAAATTTATTTGAACTTTGTACTTTCATTTGTTTATTTAAGACTTCAAAGATGTACAAATTGCAGAGGTGATGGTTCACAGTTATTTATGTAATGTACTAAGAATAAAACGTTTACTACTGGTCCAAGTGTAATAAAAATAATGCAAAGTAAAATAAATTATAGTATGAAATGAATCATACTGTGATCAATTATGATGCAGGATTTTCCATACACTCCATATGCAGACATTCAACATACACACTTACAGACTTCAGTATAATGATTTAAGAGTTTAAATGATAACTTGATGTGTTTGAAATACTAATCAAACAATGAACTTAATTAGCTTATTTAATTTAAAACGTAAGAAGTATATGGAACAGTACTCATGAAAGTGTACTTAGATAATGAAAAAGGTAACGCATATATTGTCTTTACTCGCATGGGTAGGTTATAATAATCTTGTTCAAGTCAAAGAAGGCTCTATCCTCACAAAATCCAAACTAAAAAGAGTTATTTAACTCTAGGGCACTGTAATGTTTCACAGTTAATATTTAAAAAGTGCATTATAACTTACACTATAATCCCTGCAGACATATTCAGCAGACTGTAACATATTTTAATTGGCTAAAAGTGCTCAGAAAGGATAACATATATATATATCATTTATTTATTTCATTTCTACTCTATTGAATGATTATTCCCAAGTGGTACATTCCTTGTTCAACTGTTGAACTACTAATAACAGAGATCTCAAACAGAAAGAAACATAACATAAACTCCTGATAGTGCAATGATAAAGTGAGATTTGTTATGCTGATTTTGTGATATTGTAATCATGTGGTTTAATCATTTTCAGTTCATAATTATTTATCTGATTGACTGTCCCACATTCGGATGACCACAGGGATAGTATATGAAGTAGACATAAGGACTAAGTTTATTCTGAAAATATTTTCCCACATTTCGTATTTCACTTGCTGCATCCCTATTTAAAGATAATTGTTACCTTAGGAAGTTCTGTATTA
>NC_056729.1:1737957462-1738159962 GCF_019279795.1 Protopterus annectens | reverse complement strand
CTCTAGTGGTTTTGGTGGATTTGGATTTTTTGAGGTGGAGCATGTCCATTAATTCTGGGTTGGACATGGCCTTGTATGTCAGGCACATGTCACCTCTGAGCAGACGGTATGCGACTGAATAGAGCTGGAGTTTCTTCAATCTGGCAGCATATGACAGATTTTGGAGTGCCTTTATCCTTTTGGTGAGGAACTTTTGGGGTCTCCAATTGCTGCAGATGTCGGGTGAGATTCATCCCGAATGGGGCATTGTACTCGATCATTGGTCTGATAAGTGAAGAGTACAGGGGAACAATGACCTCACTAGATCTGGATGTGAATCCCTTCATGATCAGGTGGGCAATGTAGAAGGTCTTTCTAACCACTTTAGCAACGTGAGTGTCAAAAGAAAGGCCACTGTCAACCTGGGTCCTCAGGTCCCTGATAACCTCTTCTGTGCTTAGTGGATTGCCACCTATATGGTAGCTTGGGGTTACCTTGTTTTTCCCGAAGGGTATGACTATATATTTTTTGGCATTTAACTTCAGGCCATGGCTCTGGCACCAGCTATCTGTTTCCGTGAGTCCCTTCTGAAGGATATCCGTGTCCGATGCACTTTCCACTATGGCGCCCAGTTTGCAGTCGTCTGCAAACTTTGTCAGCCAAAGTCCTCCCATGTTGGCCTGTACTTCTGAGAAGTAGATGCCGAACAATAGGGGGCCAAGGACCGAGCCCTGTGGGACACCACTTGTGACCGGCTTGGAGTCTGAAATAGTGCTAGCAACTCTAACCCTGTGGGTTCTGTCCTTAAGCCAGTTTGCAACCCATCTTGTGACATATGGGTTTACATTTAAGCTGGTAAGTTTTTCTACAATACCCGAGTGGGGTATTGTGTCAAAAGCCTTTGCAAGGTCAAGGTAGGCTGTATGGACTACCTTTCCCTCATCAATGGCCTTGGTGACTGTTTCGAAGAAGTCGACCAAGTTCAAAAGGCATGATCTGCCCTTGACGAAGCCAAACTGGGTCGGGTCCAATGTCTGCAAGTCCCCTATATCTTTGTTTATGAGCTCCATTATGATCCTCTCCATAGCTTTGCAGACTAGACTTGTTAAGCTTATGGGGCGGTAATTACCAGGGTCCGTAGAAGCACCGCCTTTGTGGGGTGGGACCACAGTTGCCGTACGCCACTCCTTGGGCACGTATCCTGTGGTAAGGCTGAACAGCTGCCTTATGTGCAGGTTTAATTCCTCATTTAGCTCGTGTAGCACACAGCTGGGGACACCATCCGGTCCCATTGATGCTGTGTTTTTAGCTTTAGAGAGAGCAGCTTTCACCTGCGCATTTGAGATGTCTGGGAGGCTACACTCTGCTGGGATACTTATCTCTCCTTTAGGGGGGGAGAGGGGGGTGAAGTTTGCACTGAACCTGTCTGCCAGTATGTTGGCAATGTCTGTGGGTTCAGTGATTTTTGTATCATTTTGGACTAATTCTGAGCATATCTGGGAGTTTCCACCCAGGTTCCTAACATAGCTGAAAAAGGCCTTATGATTGTCCTTTGAATCCATGGCAATTTTTCTCTCAAAATTGGCCTTAGTTGATTTTATGAGTGCTCTAATTTTTTTACTAATAATGATCAGGGGTGACTTCCCTTTTATGGATTTTGTTCTATCATGCAATAGCTTTCTCCTCTTATTGTAAAGTTTGTTAATGGCTGGGGTCCACCAGACTGGATGTTTGCCCTTTGTGGAAAGAGTCTTGGTTTTATTTGGGATTGCCTGATCCATGCAGTCCTGGAGGTGTTCATAGAAGGCATTTGTAAGGGCTTCCACAGCTTGGTTTGTGGTTTCCACTGGCTCAGGGGCCTTGAAGGATACCACACCAGTCTTGAGTAGTGTGAAGTTTGCTTTAGAGAAGTTCTTCACTGTGGTCTTTTTTGTTTGGGGTGGGGGCAGGATGTGGATTTCCAGTGAGATTAGTTTATGATCATATCTCACCAATGAGGGATATACTTCCAGTGTGGAGCATTTTGTCCCCATGTTTGTGATAATGAGATCTAGTATATTTTCTCCTCTCATGGGAAAGGTGACTAGCTGTTCCATGGCATTTGAATTTATGAACTCCAGGAACCGTTGGGCTAGAAAGTTAGGGCTTGAGTAATGTTCCCAGTCTATATTCGGGTAGTTGAAGTCACCCAATATCATGGTGTTTGGAGATACATTTATGCCCTCCAGTGTCTTCAGGAAGGCTGTGTGGGGTTCCTGAGTTTGAGAGGGTGGCCTGTAGCATGCTACAATTTGTAGAGCAGTTTTGCCTATGGTTAGTTGCACCTGGATGGTTTCCGAAGATTCGTGCATTGCCACCAACCTGGAGGTGTGGGTATCCTTTATGAATATGGATACACCCCCTCCTTTTGTGGTGTGGTCCAGGTTTTGGGGCTGGAACGCATGATATGAGGTAAAACCTAATAGTGCCGGGGTGCTCTCAGGAGCCTTGTACCAGGTTTCAGTTACAGCACAGACATTGATGTTCTCCATACTGAGAAGGGCCTCAAGTGCGTGCATTTTGAGATTTAGACTTCAGGCATTGAGCAGCATTACCCTCAGTTTCTTCCCATTTTTGTTTTCTAGGGTGGTAGGTTTAGAATTTGAGCCTTGCCTAAAAAAGGCACTATGGGGGTGGCAAGAGCCTTAGCCAATATCCGGAATCCCAGGGGTGACAGGTGCAAGCCATCCCTTGCGAAGCAGCGTGGCTTGTCAAGCATGTCATCCCAGGCAGACAGACACTGGATCCCCTTTGACTGACACCAGACATTAAGCCAATTGTTAAAGCTGATCATCTTGTCTCTATATTGTGGCATCATTTTTGGTGAAGGAAGGATACTGCTCAGGGTCAGGGTCATACCTGCCTGGGCTACATAATCAGAGAGCTCCTCTATGTCTCTTTTCATGTAGTCCAGGGAGGTACATCTCAGGTCGTTCACACCAGCATGGACAATGACTGTGTCATATTTGTACTTGCCGTGGAGTGACCCAAGTGCTTGTGTTATGTGATGGATTCTAGCGCCCAATAGGCAGCTTACTGTGACTCTCTCCTTGTTCAGCCTGGTGAGTGGGACGTCAGTGTGTCTGACTATGGAGTCACCTATGACAAGTATGTTTGGTTCATAGGTTCATAGGTTCATACTAGGCTATCTGCCCGAGGGCTTTTACAAGCCTAGCCCATAGTTTTGTGGCTTAAGCCACCCCTTTAGTATGGGGAACTATACCCATTATTTTGCTGTGCCTCTGTTGAGCAGTGACACTGAGGTAATCCCTGGGGTATATCTGCGATCTCCCATCCATTGGTCAAGATTTCTCTTGAACAAGGCCAGCGAGGTGCTCTGCCTCACATATACCGGGATTTTATTCCACAGCATAGGGAGTCTTTGGGTGATGAATCTATCCCTCCAGCACGTCCTATTAATAGCCGTGTCGAGGTTTAAGCCTCCCGCCCTTGTGGCTCTGACGGATCTAGATTTTTTGAGGTGAAGCATATTCATCAAATCTGGGTTTGACATGGCCTTGTATGTTAGGCAAAGGTCACCTCTGTTGTATTTGACCTTAAGGGCTGTGACTGCTTTGCACACTGATTTTGTGGTTTATGTGTTGCTTGTGGGGTGTCTTGAGGTAGCAGTTGTTTGGGTGTCTGCTTTGGAGGCCTCTGCTGTTTAGGTAAATTTTTACTCAGAGCCTCCGAGTATGTCTTTGTGTGTTTATGTGTTTGATTCAGTGGTGTGGTAGCATTATGAGAGGCTGGTTTTGTGGTGTGTGTAGTTGCCTTTTCCTCCTGTCTGGTCTTGCCAGTCCTGAGTTGAGAGAGCTCAGCCTCCAGTTTGGCTAAATAGCTGCATCTCTCACAAGTATTTGTGTTATGTGGGAGGAGGAGAGGGTTGTCTGTGTACATGAGGCAATTCTAACATTGCCTCAATATTCCCAGATTCACCAACTGGGCAGGAGAGGACGCCAGCATCTGGCCCTTCGACATGCTAGAAAAATTAAGAAGTTAGGTATGAGACTGAATAAGAGAGGACTTAGTAAGGAAGTGGGTACTCTTGGGGGGGTTTCGCAAGTGAGGGACTTTGTATAATATAGAAGTGACAAGTGCTGAGCTTTTTTTTTTTTTTGAGAAAAAAAAAAAAAAAAACTTTTAGGAACAAGTGCTGCGCGTTTTAGTCAAGGGATATACTGTTTAGGTTACTAGAAGAGCAGTTCTAAGGGAAAAAATGAAGAACAGACTTTATGGAGACAGAAAAAGTTTAACCTTGTTAAACCGGCGCTGCCCGATGCTGCTCTAGTGGCAACTCCACACTAAATCGCGCTAAAGCACGCTAAAGCGTGCTTTATAGCAGGGGGCTGGAAAAGGCAGGAAATTACCCAAAATGGCCACTGAACTACAAGTTACTGTATTAAACCACTCCTCTGAGGACAAACAGGCAGCTCAGTACTCCCCACTCCCACTGGTGAGTAAAGAAACTTCCCCCGACCAAACAAAGAAAATGGAGAAGTATCGGAACCAAGACAAAGCCCAGGGATCAGCAAAACCTGATCACTGGAACAACTAGCCAGGAAAGTTAGGAGAACAAGAATATTTTTTTGTTTTTTCTTAAATTTTTTTCACAGACAGTACAGAAAACACAATAAATGCTTTGCTTTTCGATTAAATGCTATCAAAAGCTAGTACACTTGAGTGTATTAGCCTGTAGTTTAACTTTTAAGCAAACTTAAACTAAGAAGTGCAACCAACAATTAAAGCTTATAAAAACAGGAAAAACAGGTAATACCACTATAGAATAGACAGAAACAGTCGTCGAATAACACAAATGGTTGAAAAATGCAAGAAAAAATACTTAAAATCTGGAAAGTTGCTTTTTCTGTCCTCTGCTGCTCTAAGAACTCTGCTGGATACCATGAGGATGGCATTCTCCCTATGCTTGTTGGCTCTCTAACCAGGTTACTAATTATCTTTTCCAACATACACACCAAAGCACATTTTACAAGGTAAGCTGGGTATCAGTCTGTATATAATGCAATGTTCATGACCTTTTTGCCTGGTTTAGGGATCATAACAATATTATCCTTATTTACTGAAAGTGAAAAACAATTGGCGCAGCCAGTTTCTTGATAAAACTTAATCAAAACTGGATTTAATTGTATATTAACCCTTTTATAAAATTCAGGTGTCTACCCATCAGGGCTAGGTGCTGTCCCTGAGCAAAACGATTTCAATTATATTCGAACGTTTAAAATTGCTAGAGGTTTAGAAAGGAATTGTCTGTCTTGCTGCAACAGCTGGGGGCAGTACAGCAATCAAGAAAAGGCTTAATGTAAGAGGAGTTGATCTGTAAAAAAGTACTATATATTGTTTGTAAATGCCTCACCATCAACTGATTAATTTCATGGAGGTCACGAGTACATGTTCCCTCCTCCTTTCTAATGGCAAAAATGGCTAACTGATTTCATCATTCCTTTAATTTATGAAAGGAGTTCATTCTATCCCATTTCATTTGAAACAGGAATATTGTATGGACTTACTGCTGTTGCAGATGTTTAACATTCTGCATATGTGGTTGGCTATCCTCTTTCTCTTTCTTAAGTTGCTGTTCTTCCCAATTAATTCCCAATTCTAGCTCTGCAGGTCTTTCCCTACCCTGTTTACTGTCCTCAATTACTTGCCTTACAAACCATCGTTTGATCTGATCTTTGAACCTTTCCCATTCCGCAAATATGTCCCTATAATATTCATTTCTCTTATCCCAAAAGCTCATAATCCAGGGCTCGATTTCCTGAGCCATATTAGTATCCTCTAACAAATGAGGATTGAACCCCTAAATGGATTTACATTTCCTAGCATTAAGATATTGAAATGATAATAAAACAAATTCTATGGTCTGAATAAATTCTAGTAAAGTGTTCTGCATGTATAACCTTCCCCATTAACTGGCAGAAAATAAGCTAATACTTTCTTATACTTGTTATTCTCCCCTTCTCAGCAAGGTATGCACAGTCCTTATCATGTGATGAATGGCTCGACAAGCATCTATCAGATTTACATCTAATATACCCTTTTTAAGGGCATGCAATATCTTAGGCAATCTAACCTGTCTTGATGGCATCATATCCAAATAGGGGCAAACACATACATTAAAATATATAAAAAGATTACTCTCAAAATTAAAACCTTGCTCCAATGCCCCTGACAATATCCCACCCTCCTTCCTAAAAATAGCCACACATGGTATTGCTCTTCCCATTAGCATCCTGATCAATAGATCCATGCTAGAATCTTATGTTCCCAAACTATGGCGCACTGCCTTCATTCTACCTCTCCATAAAGGAGGCAAAAACAATAAGATCTCCAACGTCTGCCCCATAGTCATCCTCTCTCCAATTTTCAAACTACTAGAAAAATGCATTCACATTCAGCTCATGCCATTCTTAGCCAATAACCAACTAATCCCTCCAACCCAACACGGCTTCCGTCCATGCCATAGTACAACTATTGCACTTCTCCCTTCAGAGACAATGAATCTTGCCTGGGACTCTGTAAAAATAGTTTCTACTGTTCTTCTAGATCTGTCCAAGGCATTCAATACCATCTCCCACACCCATCTCCTAAACCATCTCTCCGACCTTGATCACATCCAGAAGTATTGGCGGAGATAGGAGAAAAAAGGCCACCCAATGTTATTATTCACATTTTTTCTTTATAATCCAAAAGGGAATGTAAATTTTCTGAAGAAGTGTTTGGTTTATATATTTTATCTAGCACTGTAAATCTGAACCTAGCAAAAGGATGTAAAACCTGATGCTTGTATAAGGCATTTGTATTTCTATGACATTAAAATATAAAATATATAAACCAAACACTTCTTCAGAAAATTTATGTGTTGCTATTGGGGTGTCTTGAGGTAGCAGTTGTTTGGGTGTCTGCTTTGGAGGCCTCTGCTGTTTAGGTAAATTTTACTCAGAGCCTCGAGTATGTCTTTGTGTGTTTATGTGTTTGATTCAGTGGTGTGGTAGCATTATGAGAGGCTGGTTTGTGGTGTGTGTAGTTGCCTTTTCCTCCTGTCTGGTCTTGCTAGTCCTGAGTTGAGAGAGCTCAGCCTCCAGTTTGGCTAAATAGCTGCATCTCTCACAAGTATTTGTGTTATGTGGGAGGAGGAGAGGGTTGTCTGTGTACATGAGGCAATTGTAACATTGCCTCAATATTCCCAGATTCACCAACTGGGCAGGAGAGGGCGCCAGCATCTGGCCCTTCGACATGCTAGAAAAATTAAGAAGTTAGGTATGAGGCTGAATGAGAGAGGACTTAGTAAGGAAGTGGGTACTCTTGGGGGTTTCGCAAGTGAGGGACTTTGTATAATATAGAAGTGACAAGTGCTGAGCTTTTTTTTTTTTTTGAGAAAAAAAAAAAAAAAACTTTTAGGAACAAGTGCTGCTGCGTTTTAGTCAAGGGATATACTGTTTAGGTTACTAGAAGAGCAGTTCTAAGGGAAAAAATGAAGAACAGACTTTATGGAGACAGAAAAGTTTAACCTTGTTAAACCGGCGCTGCCGATGCTGCTCTAGTGGCAACTCCACACTTCATCGGCTAAAGCACGCTAAAGCGTGCTTTATAGCAGGGGGCTGGAAAAGGCAGGAATTGACCCAAAATGGCCACTGAACTACAAGTTACTGTATTAAACCACTCCTCTGAGGACAAACTGGCAGCTCAGTACTCCCCACTCCCACTGGTGAGTAAAGAAACTTCCCCCGACCAAACAAAGAAAATGGAGAAGTATCGGAACCAAGACAAAGCCCAGGGATCAGCAAAACCTGATCACTGGAACAACTAGCCAGGAAAGTTAGGAGAACAAGAATATTTTTTTGTTTTTTCTTAAATTTTTTTCACAGACAGTACAGAAAACACAATAAATGCTTTGCTTTTCGATTAAATGCTATCAAAAGCTAGTACACTTGAGTGTATTAGCCTGTAGTTTAACTTTTAAGCAAACTTAAACTAAGAAGTGCAACCAACAATTAAAGCTTTAAAACAGGAAAAACAGGTAATACCACTATAAAATAGACAGAAACAGTCGTCGAATAACACAAATGGTTGAAAAATGCAAGAAAAAATACTTAAAATCTGGAAAGTTGCTTTTCTGTCCTCTGCTGCTCTAGGAACTCTGCTGGATACCACGAGGAGCTGTGCTGAGTTCTCTACAGCCAGAAAAGCCTGCCAAAGCGTGCTTTATAGCAGGGGGCTGGAAAAGGCAGGAAATGACCCAAAATGGCCACTGAACTACAAGTTACTGTCTTAAACCACTCCTCTGAGGACAAACAGGCAGCTCAGTGCTCCCCACTCCCACTGGTGAGTAAAGAAACTTCCTGACCAAACAAAGAAAATGGAGAAGTACAGGAACTAAGATTAAAGCCCAGGGATCAGCAAAATCTGATCACTGGAACAAACTAGCCAGGAAAGTTAGGAGAACAAGAATTTTTTTTGTTTGGCAGATCCAGCTCTGAGAAATTGCCATCCTGCCTCCTTTTTCCCATAAAGACTGGGCCCCCCACATTGCCTATGCAAATTTGGTTCTGCAATCTAATCTAGCAGGGGATTGTCTCCATAAAATTACATCATCAATCACTGAGTTCTTTCAGGGCATCTTGTATTGACCATATGAGGCAAGTGATGCCAATAAAATTACGCTTTTGGAAATAGGATCATTTTAATAGCTTATATTCTGTGCATAAAAGGAAGACTTAAAGAGCCCTGGCATGTAAAGTTATCTCTTAAAAATAATACAATATCTTGTTATTTTTATTCATCATATCTCTTAGCTGAAAAGTCATAATAATACCATTAATGAAAGAGACTGGAAAGGCTGTAGAAATACTTCACAAAGAGGATTACTGGCCTCAAACAGATGCCTTATGCAGTCTATCTCAAAAAAACTCCAGCGTTACTCTGTCACATATCGCCTACTAAGAGGCGATCTCTGCCTAGCATACAAAGCTATGTCAAACCCAGAGCTGCTGGACATGCTCCACTTAAAGAAATCTCTCCAAGCTAAATGCTCTAGGGACTTAAACCTTGTCACCACACTAAACAGAACATGCTGGAGGGATAGATTCCTGTCCCAGAGACTTCCCATACTCTGGAACAGACTACTTATCTATATCAAACAAAGCTCCTCATTAGCACTCTTCAAGAAAAATCTTGATGATTTGATGGGAGATAGGAAATTCACCCAGGGGATCACTTTTGTGGCTCTGCTTGACAGGGGCACAGGAAAATAATTTTCTTGGGTGGCAAAAGCCAGTGTACCATTTAGCTAGGCTTATATAGGCACTAGGGCCAATAGCCTAGTACTTACCTATGAACCTATGAATGAGCTCTGCATGAGTTGGATTAAGAGTAACTACAATTGTCTTGGATAGATTCACCTTTAACCCTAACACCTCAGCAAAACTATTTAATAGCCTTAATAGCACAGGTATGGCATTTTCAGGGTATATAACCTAAATGACAGCATCGTCAGCAAACCATGTGGACAGACATGATCCATGAAAAGTATTAAGAATGGCATAGAAACTACCTTGCTTCTCAAGATATGAAGCCACTGCTTTAGTAACCAGTGCAAATAGCAAATGGGACATTGAGCATCATTGCCTTGTACTCCAGGACATTGTAAAGTAGTGGAACAAAGACCATTAGTTTTGACTGATGCCAATGAATTTATATGCAATAAATTAATTTTATAGTGAAGTCATTTGGAAAATAATGTTGTTTCAAAGTCTGCCAAATGAAGGTCTACTATATCTTGTAAAATGCTTTACTAAAGTCTAAAAGTAGAGCAGCTCTTGATTTCTGATGAAACATAGTGGCTTGCTGGTTATTTAACAATAATTTTACCAGATCAGGATGGCCATATCTCCCCTTAATAAAGTCTTGTTGGCTCTCTCTAACCAGGTTACTAATTATCTTTTCCAACATACACACCAAAGCACATTTTACAAGGTAAGCTGAGAAGCGGTATCAGTCTGTATATAATGCAATGTTCATGACCTTTTTGCCTGGTTTAGGGATAATAACAATATTGTCCTTATTTACTGAAAGTGAAAAACAATTGGCGCAGCCGGTTTCTTGATAAAACTTAATCAAAACTGGATTTAATTGTATATTAACCCTTTTATAAAATTCAGGTGTCTACCCATCAGGGCTAGGTGCTGTCCCTGAGCAAAACGATTTCAATTATATTCGAACGTTTAAAATTGTTAGAGGTTTAGAAAGGAATTGTCTGTCTTGCTGCAACAGCTGGGGGCAGTACAGCAATCAAGAAAAGGCTTAATGTAAGAGGAGTTGATCTGTAAAAAAGTACTATATATTGTTTGTAAATGCCTCGCCATCAACTGATTAATTTCATGGAGGTCACGAGTACATGTTCCCTCCTCCTTTCTAATGGCAAAAATGGCTAACTGATTTCATCATTCCTTTAATTTATGAAAGGAGTTCATTCTATCCCATTTCATTTGAAACAGGAATATTGTATGGACTTACTGCTGTTGCAGATGTTTAACATTCTGCATATGTGGTTGGCTATCCTCTTTCTCTTTCTTAAGTTGCTGTTCTTCCCAATTAATTCCCAGTTCTAGCTCTGCAGGTCTTTCCCTACCCTGTTTACTCTCCTCAATTACTTGCCTTACAAACCATCGTTTGATCTGATCTTTGAACCTTTCCCATTCCGCAAATATGTCCCTATAATATTCATTTCTCTTATCCCAAAAGTTCATAATCCAGTGCTCTATTTCCTGAGCCATATTAGTATCCTCTAACAAATGAGGATTGAACCTCTAAATGGATTTACATTTCCTAGCATTAAGATATTGAAATGATAATAAAACAAATTCTATGGTCTGAATAAATTCTAGTAAAGTGTTCTGCATGTATAACCTTCCCCATTAACTGGCAGAAAATAAGCTAATACTTTCTTATACTTGTTATTCTCCCCTTCTCAGCAAGGTATGCACAGTCCTTATCATGTGATGAATGGCTCGACAAGCATCTATCAGATTTACATCTAGTATACCCTTTTTAAGGGCATGCAATATTTTAGGCAATCTAACCCATCTTGATGGCATCATATCTAAATAGGGACAAACACATACATTAAATTAAAACCTTGCTCCAATGCCCCTGACAATATCCCATCCTCCTTCCTAAAAATAGCCGCAGATGGTATTGCTCTTCCCATTAGCATCCTGATCAATAGATCCATGCTAGAATCTTTTGTTCCCAAACTATGGCGTACTGCCTTCATTCTACCTCTCCATAAGGGAGGCAAAAACAGTAAGATCTCCAACGTCTTCCCCATAGTCATCCTCTCTCCAATTTTCAAACTACTAGAAAAATGCATTCACATTCAGCTCATGCCATTCTTAGCCAATAACCAACTAATCCCTCCAACCCAACACGACTTCCGTCCAGGCCATAGTACAACTATTGCACTTCTCTCCTTCGTAGAGACAATAAATCTTGCCTGGGACTCTGTAAAAATAGTTTCTACTGTTCTTCTAGATCTGTCCAAGGCATTCAATACCATCTCCCACACCCATCTCCTAAACCATCTCTCCGACCTTGATCACATCCAGAAGTATTGGCAGAGATAGGAGAAAAAAGGCCACCCAGTGTTATTATTCACATTTTTTCTTTATAATCCAAAAGGGAATGTAAATTTTCTGAAGAAGTGTTTGGTTTATATATTTTATCTAGCACTGTAAATCTGAACCTAGCAAAAGGATGTAAAACCTGATGCTTGTATAAGGCATTTGTATTTCTATGACATTAAAATATAAAATATATAAACCAAACACTTCTTCAGAAAATTTACATTCCCTTTTGGTTTATAAAATGCATTACAATGCATTTATGTTTTTGCTTTTATTTCCTCATTGCCTGTACCTAGATTGTCACTGTCAAATGTTAATTACATTTATGTTTTGTTTTTGTTCTTTTATAGTATGTACCTTTATATTTACTGTAATGTATATTTTTCTTTTTGGAGCTCATGCTCCTTCATTGCATGTGCCTATATATTTACTGTAATGTACATTTATTTTTCTTTTTGGAGCTTTTCTCCCCAGGACTCCATTGAAAAAGGGTTCTTCAATGGCCCAATGGACTATCCTGGTAAACCAACTGCAATAAATAAATAAAATAAATAAATAAAGAAAAAAATGTGAATAATAACATTGGGTGGCCTTTTTTCCTCCATGACTCAATGAACCATTGTGACTGGATAATTGTTTGTGCACCATTTAATTGCAAGGTGTATATATCTTTATATATATATATATATATATATATATATATATATATATATATATATATATATATATATATATATATATATGAGTGTTACTGAATTGTTATATTGCACTGATGAAGGCTTTATGCTGAAACCGGTATGCTGTATCATACTTTGGGTGTTTGTTTTTTTGTACTTTCATACATGGGTAACCTTGCCCATAGATTTTTGTACTAAAATTCTCTTCAGTGGAGTCTAGTGCTTGCTTTTGTTTTTTTAAATGTGTCACCTTATAAGAGTCACAAATTTACATAATGAAATGACTACTACATTGCCACGGGTGTATTTGATCAGATCATATATCTATGACATATGATTATGACCTACAAAAGATTAAATTATATTTACCACTTTAAATATGCAAAGCTCTTTAAACATTGCTTATTCACTGTTGGCCTACATATCTGTTTTGTTCATTGCCATGGTACTTACTCTTTCTGTTTTTCTATCAGTACATTAATTGTTATATTTGATGATACTATATATTGTAAATTTTATTAAAACATTTTGTAGATCTGCAACTTTTCTCCCTAGGGATCCACTGTAAATAGTTTCTGCCCAGCTAGATCTCTAGGTTAAAAGACTAGCAAACAAAGAACCTAAATATAGTTACAAAGATACATGGATATAGATAGCTAGGTATATAGCTAGATAAATGCATAAACTGATAGATTAGAGATAGATTAGATAGACGGATAGATTTATTTTTTTACAGGCAGACAGGCAGCCTAGCAGCTTGTTAATGTAATAAATGTAAAATTGCACTCAACTTCCTGCATATGCTAGATTCCACCATAAGGCGAAATAAATTTAATGTTATGCTGATGCTACAAAATATAATCCCAGTTATTAACCAGTTAGTTTTGTGTTCTGTCATGAATGGCATTATACAGTCATGCAATAATGTTTTAAAATGACCCATGAAAGATAGGAATATCTTACAATGTCCAAAGTAACCAATCAAATCAAACTTAACTTATAAATACAAAACTGGCATGTAGTTAAACTGGTAGAGCAGCAACAGGCAAGTGTAATAGTCCATGAAGAAACCAACTTTATATCCTACTCTAGCCAATTCCTGACCCCCAACCCCCCCCCCCCCCAGCAACATCCTTTTGCTGATATGCTGGTGGCAGCTCTTCTGATAGAATGGCTCATTAATAATGGTGCTCCAGAAGAAAAATCTATGGTTGCACCAAGCAGAATGCAACTACCCTACAGGAACGTGCTCTGTTTTATAAAGAACAGTTTGGTTTTGTGCCTCCAAATCCCATGTCCTGTCAGTCACATAATTCTTGCCATACTACATAAATATTGGTTGAAGTGCTATTGAAAATTAACCTACTATGTCCTCTTTATACTTTTTTCCTGATAAATATTTTGGACATCATTGAGACATGTTTTATTTTATTTAACATTTGTTTACCAGGAAAGTCTGACTTGGAAGAAGCCAATTTTCAGTACAGGCCCAGGGAGAAACATTCCAGATGCATGTCTTTGTAATGTGGGAGGAAACCCACCCTCTGCACAGAAGGCACCCCAGCCAAGAAATAAACAAGAGAACCTCTTGCTGTGAGGTGACAACAAAAACACTGCACCACTCCAAATGTCCACCTAATATGTTGAGGAAAAGAAAATGTTGTAGACCAGACAGGCATTACAAAAACAGTATTCTTCATTGATGTTAAGATTTGCAGCAATCCACTCATGAAATGTTGATAAATGAGGTAGCCAGGTGGTAAGTCATTCCTGAGATAGTGAGCTGGTAAGTCATTCCTGAGATAGTGACGTTGGACGCAAAGTAATTGACAAAATGAGACAGATCCCCACACACTGAAGAAAGTATGGTTGATAGTGATATACAGAAAGGTACAATAATGGAAGTAGCTATCTTTGACAACTGCTGAGGGGCATCTTATAAGGACTGGAAGAAACAAGGTTATTTACAGATGGCTCAAGAAAAAAATAACTTTGGACTTCAATGAAGAGTCCAGAATTTGCATTTTGAATTAAGCATTTCTCCTAATATTAGCAAATAAATCTGAAAAGATGGTATAAATATCAGCATTAATACTTGAATGTATAGGGTGAGAATTATTATATAGGCACATAGCAAGTAAGATTCTGGAGACCATATCTCTACCTAAATATCAGCATCCTTTTGCAGGCTATGGATAGTGTTGGGGACCCCTGCACCAACCCGTTCCATGCTCATCTCAGTTTTGAGCATAAATGTGGTGAAGATTTTCCATTTTAGGCCACATTTTAAGGGCATTATTTTTTTAAACTGAATGTTATTGTTTTTAGATAAGAGACCAATAATATTAGCAAACAATGAACAGGTTACTGTGAACTTAGAACCTCTACTAATGCAGGAGAGTTAATAACAAAGCAAAAAACGTACTGAAAATAATTAACTTGTAAACATATACACTTGTGACAAACCAAAATGCTGCCAGCCCAGCTACCTGGAATTTTGTAAACAATTCTATGTCATTTGTGAATATTAATATGATTTTTATAGTAATGTAACAGAAGGAAATACTGCCAGCCCAGCTATCTGGAATTTTGTAAATAGTCATATGTCATTTGTGAATATCAACATGATTCATATGCTTGTCTTATAAATGTAAGAGAACTATATGTTATGTGTATATTAAACTACTGGTACAGAAGTGTGTGTTGAACAAGGTCTGTACAGTAATGAGCTTCAAGAATGTAACCAGAGCATAACTTACTGGAGAAAAAAACAGAAATGTATATAAACTATATACCTGAGCAAATGTATGTTTTAATAGTAGAAACTGGAACATACAGGGTTAACTTGCAAAACTTCAAGAAAATAAGTCGAAATTAAAGTGTTTTACAATTTTGTTATCTCTCAGTTTCAGTTCAGCAGCAGACACATTGCCTAGAGCTAGAAGTTATTGTATTGTCTTGAAACAGAAATAATTAATAGGTTTCAAATGTAAAAGTGCTTGTTTTATGACTTCAAAGTTCTGCAAACCTCTGAGAGATATGTACTTCTCACACAGAGATGTTAAAATTCTATAAGTTTCTGTTTAGCCTGTGAACTGAAGTCATGTGACAAAGAGTGATGTCATCCTAGCTAACCCAGCAGTAATGTTTGATATTAAGAACTTTCTCAGAGAGAGACTGTCATTTATATTTTGTCTTTGACCTGGAAACGTCCATCATCACCATCATCTGCACTTGCCTTGCTAATAGTAAATAACCAGGGTATAGTGATTTATTTCAGATATAGTTAGGAATATAGTAAAGATTAGTTTAGATGTGTTCTATATTTATTTGAGACTGTCCTGCATTGTTGTTTTAAATATTTTCTGTGATTTTGAACTCTGAAGTAACTGTGTTTGTTTTCTGAGTATTGTCTTGTTCTTTTATTATTTATTATTAAATATATTTAAACCTATCTTTGTGGCTGGTATTTGTGAGACATATCTAAGCTCCTAGAGTACTTGAATATGTATTTGTTGACACTGTACAGGCCACTCCTAAATAGCCTTGCAAGTCTTGGTCAAAACTACCATTTGGATAATATTAAGGGCCTTACAGTAGCTGATAAGTAAGGATGGCTGGTGGCAGCTTATACTACCTTATAGACTTGGCAGAAGGGGCTATAGTTAGTAAACCTGTGCCAGCCTTTCCCAGATATGTGTGTGTGTTTGTATATCAAACAAATCTTAAAGTGTGTGTATGTCAGCTACTTGGTCAGGGATACAAAGCACTGGTTGGACAGAGAGGATGCTGGAGGTCTTAGCTTGACCACTCGGCTGAGAGCTCAACCCTATAGCTGTGCCAGTGGGAGTCTTATTGGGGATCTGCAGAAAGAGGCAGAAACCATCCCTAGACTCACTGTGATCTCTGTGTGCTCTTAAGAGAAATTGCAGTTTACTGTGTGTGTACTTGCCATCCACACAGTGTGTACATCCCTCACTGTTGCCAGTGGTGAGGATTGAGGCTCCTTGATTACTGGGCCAGTGCAGGGGCTTCACAACACTATGTACAATGTTCAGCTTCACATTAACAATTCTATCTTAAATGACTCTCAGAAAAGATAAAGTTCACATTATAGAGTAGAAGGTATGCATTTCCTTCATTATATGTGTTTAATTATTAGTATCAAAGTGATTTAGCAATGTTTTCCAGAGTTTAATGACACAATTAATCTATCCAACCCCCTTTAATGCAAAAAGGGTATTGGTGATTTGGGTACATAAGAAATTCTCAATGTGTTCAGGTGTATCTTCCTTTTTTTGTTTTTCTGTCTAGAACATGAAAGCCTAATCCTCCTACTGACCACCCAATGTAAATTCTAGTTTGACAGAAAACAATGTTGGATGGTAGGCCTTATACCAAAACTCACATTTTAAGGATGTTATAGACATAGACAGTGATAACCTACTGCTCCATGGTAAGTTACAAGCACCATGTCATAAATAACAGGTCAGATGGCTCCAATATGATGATGTCATCCAAGTTATCCATGACCATTGGAATATCTGTATAAATGGGACACTTACTTACCCCATAACATGGATTTCAAATCATGAGGGAAACCATGCACATGTAGACAGCTCAGTGGTGCAGCGATAGCATTGTTGCCTCACAGCAAGAGGTTCTCCAGTTCAATTCTCAGCTGGGGTGCCTTCAGTGCAGGGTCTGCATGTCCTCCCTGCATTTGTGTGGGTTTCCTCTGGGTGCTCCAGTTTCTTTCTGCGTTACAAAGACATGCATCTGGAACATTTCTCCCCAAGGCCTCCACTGAAAATTGGCTTTGTTCCAAGTCGGACTTTCCCAGTTAACAAATGTTAAATAAATAAATATATGCTGGGACGGCAAACTTTTTCCAAAAGTGATATGTCCAACTTTAATTACATAATCTTATCAAAAAATGGAAATTGGTTGCCAGAATGGTAGGACATCCAATCCTTTTTCTTGCTGGTTTCATTACCCAATACAGATTCCTGAAACAAATGTCTGCTGCAGGCCTTCTAAGGCTGAAAAACACCTTGGCTGATGTCATTTATTATTTGATTATTTGTGCATCCTCTATCATTCTGTTGGAATTCTGACTTCAATTTTTGTTTTACTACAATAGTTCTCACTAAGTCCCATTACTCTCAAACAATTGTAATTTAATATTTCTTTAATTTATTGTTTAATGGACTCTTTGTGTATCTCCTTTGCATTGTTGTATACACATTTATTTTAATAAAGGGTTCTGATGAGGAATACAGATGACTATCCCAGAAGTCCACAGGACAGGGAGTAAAGCTGTACAGAGCCTGCTGTACATGTCTGTAAGTACGAGATGGTGGAATAATGCGGGAATGTTAAAGTACCTAAATAGTACTCACACATTCTGAAATGAGTATCCTTCAGGAAAGAGCATGTGCAACAAAAACAGCCGAATAAATAGGTAAAGGTGTTAATGACATAACTGTAGTGCATAGTAATATGGTTACACAAAAAGTGGTAGATCCATATTATAGCTTTTAAGAAGAGGTTCTGGGTTTACAATCTCTTTGAGAATTGAAGAATAGACATTTTTGTTAATAATAACATAAATGGTAGAAAGAAGCAAACTATCAGTTTCTAGACTTAACTACAGAATTACATGGTTCTAAAATGACAGATGATCATGTTTAATGTTTAAACATGTATGCGAGTATGCATGTATGTAGGTATGAATGCATGCATGTATGTATGAATGCATGAATGCATGTTTGAATGAATGCATGCAGGTATGCATTTATGTATGTACTGATGTATGTGTGAATGCATGCATCTATATATGCATGAATGCATTGTATATATGCATGTATGCATTGATGTATGTATGAATGCATGTATGCAAGGAAGCAGGTATGTATGTATGTTTGCATGTATGAGTGCATGTATGTATGTATGTATCTAATCTACTAGTTTGTCATACCTGTCAGTTTGTCTATACATTTAAAACAATGTGTTTTCTTAGAGGAGAAAAGCTTGGATTTAACTATTTTTTTCATTTTTTTGGTGTCTTTGTGGCACTGTAGAGTTATACAGATGAAGGTAACTGGCAATGAATAAGAATGACTTTCTGGTGATGTTCATAGGTCTGTTTTAGGCTAATGGCCCTGAAGCCTTTACAAGCCTAGCCCATAGGATTACCCTGGCATTGTGCCACCCAACCTTAGTTCTCAGTGTCTCTGTCGAGCAGAGCCACTGGAGTGATCCCCGAGGTGAATTTTCTATTTCCCATCAACTCATCAAGATTTCTCTTGAAGAGGGTCAGTGAGGTGCTCTGCTTCACATGTATGGGAAATGTATTCCATAGCATGGGCAGTCTCCGGGTTATGAACCTGTCCCTCCAGCATGTTCTGTTGATTGTGGTAATGAGGTTGAGATCTGTGGAGTGTGTAGTATGGAGGGATTGGTATTTCTTCAGATGTAGCATTTCTAAAAGAGCTGGCTCAGACATGGCTTTGTAAGTCAAGCAGAGATCGCCTCTAAATAGGTGATATGAGTCAGAGAATAGTTGGAGTTTTTTTAGTCTGTCCATATAGGACAAATGCTTAAAGCCTAGGATCCTCTTTGTGAGGTACTTTTGCGGCCTCTCCAGTTGTTAGATGTGTTTAGTGAGGTACATGCCAAATGGGGCATTGTACTCGATGATTGGCCTAATGAGGGAAGAGTAGAGGGAGACAATAACCTCTTTCTTCCTGGATGAAAAACCCTTCGTAATGAGATGTTCCACATAGAAGGACTTTCTGACCACAGTGGCAATGTGGTGGTCAAAAGACAGGTTGCTGTCAACCTGTCTTCCCAGATCTCTTATACCACCTTCTGTGTTCAGTGGACTACAATCGATGTGGTAATTCATGGGAAACATTTGTTTCCCAAAGGGGATGACGACACATTCTTTGGCATTGAGTTTAAGGCCATGATTCTGACACCAGTCATTGGTCTCAGCGAGGTCTTTCTGCAGGATGTCAGCATCACTTAGGGAGTTAATAATAGCTCCCAACCTGCAATTGTATGAGAACCTTGTCAGCCAGAGTTCCTTCATGTTGGCCTGGACTTCAGAGAAGTATATACCAAACAGGAGAGGACCCAGGACTGAACCCTGTGGGACACCACTCGTGACTGTTCGGCAGTCTGACTTGGAGTCAGCTACTTTCACACTGTGGGTTCTACCTGTGAGCCAGTTTGCAACCCACCTAATGATATAGGGGTTGATGTCTAGCTTAGTGAGTTTTTATATGATTCCTGAGTGGGGAATGACATCAAAGGCCTTGGACAGATCAAGGTAGGTTATATGAACCACCTTGCCATCATCCACAGCTCTGGTGACTGACTCAAAGAAGTCAACCAAGTTGAGCAAGCATGATCTACTCTTCACAAAACCAAACTGTGTGGGATCCAGAGTTTGGAGATTCCCGATATCCTTGTTTATTAGGTCCATGATGATGCATTCCATAGCTTTGCATATCAGACTCGTCAGACTAATGGAGCGATAGTTCCCAGGGTCTGTAGTTGCTCCTCCTATATGGAGAGGGATGACTGTAGTAGTGCGCCATTCAGTAGGGATAAAGCCTAAGGTGAGGCTGTGATTGAACAGGGCACACAGGTAAGGTGCCAGTTCACTCTGTAGTTCATGTAGAACACAGCCAGGGATATTGTCAGGTCTCATAGAAGCTGTATTCTTGGTCTTAGACAGTGCTGTTTTAACCTGTGCAGCAGTAATACTGGGTGCCTGGCCATCTACTGGTATTGTGACTGGTCCCTTGGGAGGGAAAGAGGGGTAAAGTTGGCAATGAATCTGTCGGCCAGTGTATTGGCAATATCTGTTGGCTTGGTATAGAAGATACCATTGCGAAGTAGCTCAGTGCAAATCTGGGTGTTGCCATGGAGATTCTTTGCATAACTATAGAAGGCTTGTGGTTGTCTTTACTATCTGCTGCAGTTCTGTTTTCATAGCTAGCTTTAGAGGATTTGGTGAGGGATCTCAACTTTTTGTTGAGGCTGATAATGGAATTTTTCCAGTCTTGGGACTTCACCTTATTCCGCATCAGTTTCCTCCTTCTGTTGTAGAGTTTGTTATGGAATGGGACCACCAGATTGGCTTCTTTTTTGGAGGAGAGAGTCTTGGTTCTATTGGGTATGACGAGATCCATGCATTTGTGTACATGTTCATATAGTGCATTGTTGTATGGTTCAGCAGTCATGCAACTGATCTCCATTTGAATGGGTGCAGTGAAGTTAGCTACCTCTGTTTTTTAGGATACGGGGGGGGGGGTTGGAATGTGGATTACCAAGGTGATTAGTTTGTGGTTGGATTGAACCAGGGAGGAGATGACTGTTGGTGTAGAGCAACGGTCGCACATGTTAGTAATGACAAGGTTAAGGATGTTGCTACCTCTAGTGGTGGTAAGAACAAGCTAGTCCAGGTCATTGGAATTAATGAATTTCAGGAAATGCTGGGCAAGCTTATTGGTACATGAGTAGTTTTCCCAGTTAATGGAGGGGTAGTTGAAGTTGCGCAGTATGAGAGTGTTAGGTTGGACCTTAATATTCTCCAGGGTGCTTAGGAACATGGAGAGTGAGTCTTGGGACATGGTTGGGGACCTATAACAGGCTATGACCTGAATAGATGTCTTATCCAATGTTAGCTGCACCTGAAGTATCTCAGATGTGTTATGTTGGGCTACTAGTCTGGAGGTGTGTGCATCCTTTATGAATATGGAAACACCACCACCTTTGGAGCTTTGGTCCAACATCTGGGGCTGAATGGTGTGGAATGAGTTATAGCCTGGTAGTGCAAGGGTGCTTTCTGCTTCCTTGAACCAGGTCTATGTTACGGCACAAATGTCGATGTTCTCCATTTTAAGGAGTGTCTTGAGTGAGTGCATTTTGAGATTTAGACTTCTAGCATTGAGCAGCATGACCCTCAGATTGCATTTGTTTGGTGGCAAGAGCATTGGCCAGTATCTGGAAGCCCAGTGGTGACAGATGCAGGCCATCTCTGGCAAAGCATCTAGGTCAGTCAATCATGTCACCCAGGCAGACAGATACTGGATCCCCTTAGAATGACACCAGACACTTAGCCAATTGTTGAAATCAATCATTTCCTGTTTCTACTTTGGTATAATTCAGGGTGATGGTAGGATGCTGCTCAGGGCTAGGGTCATACCCGCCTGGGTTACATAATCTGAGAGCTCCTCCATATCTCTTTTCATGTAGTCATGGGAGGTACATATCAGGTTATTTACACCCACATGTACAATGACAGAGTCATATTTGTACCTGTTGTTGAGGGACCTGAGTGCGTGTGTTATGTGGTGGATCCTAGTGCCTGACAGGCAGATGACTGTTACTTTCTCCTTATTCAACTTAGTGAGTGGGGCATCAGTGTGCCTCACTGTTGAGTCACCTATGACTAGTGTGCTGGCCATGCTATTTTGCCTTAGGGGCTTTGGTTGACTGGCACACTGTTTAGGAGAGTTATGTGGTTCTTGATTAGTGTTGTCTTGTGTTGGTCAAGTGCGTTTCTGCCTTGGAGGTCTCTGCTGTTTGGGTAGATTTTTATTGAGAGTCTCCACAAAGGTGGGAGTGCGGTTTGTGTTTTTATGTAAAGGCAGTGCTGGTGTGTGTTCTGGAGGGCTATGTGTTCCATGTGGTGTGGTGCAAGTTTTGACCTTCTCCTTCTGACCAGCTATTCCAGTCTTGGCTGGAGGTGTGTGGCTTCCAATTTGGATATATAAACACATCTCTCGCAAGTCTGAGTGTTGGGAGGTAAGAGGAGATAGTTGTCAGCGTACATGAGGCAGTTGCTACATTGCCTCAGGAGTCCCAAGTTCAGCAGGTTAATAGGAGAAAGCACAAGGAACTGACCTTTAGACATGCCTGGAGGGGTGGGCATTAATAATAAGTGCTGGAGCTATTTCCATGTAGGATGTTTAGTGCTGGTATCACTTTTGTGTGCTACAATAATTGCTACAAGAAGTCTGGTAAAGTGCTAGGTTAATAAGCTAGTAAACGTGCAGGAGACGAGCTTACAAGCAGTCCTGGATACAGCAAATCTGTATCTGGACTAGACCAGATACAGGAAAGGTGGGAAACAACACAAACCCAGGATTTTAAACCAGAATTTTGAAAGATATGGAAAAACTGCCTAAACAGCCAATAAACTACAATTTCTGGGCCAGAAACCACTCCTTTTGTGGTAGATAGGCTATCTAGTGCTTACCACTCCCACTGATAAGCTACAAGGCTTCCCTCCAACACAGAAAGGCTTGGAGGGCTCAGAAGCTTACATACAGTCCTGGATACAGCAAATCTGTATCTTGATTAGACTAGTTACAGCAGAGGCAGGAAACTAACTTAAAATTTAGATTTTTTTTTTAGTAAAATGGAAAGGGAGGAAGGCGGAGCAAAAGATATTTCAAGGTTAAGAAACTAAGTGGGTTGGCCTTCTCAAATGATCTCTCTGTATTAAGTCGAATGAGCTAACAACACTAGACTGATAGGAGTGTCCCAGATCAAATTTAAAGTAGGGAAGAAACCTGCAAAGCCATCAAGTATAAGAACAAGATACCAATATGGAGGGAGGGTGGCAAACTAAACCAGTTATATGATACACTCATTGGCAAGAAATCAGAACAAAAAACTAGCTAGAAAAGGTTTATAAACAGTGTGACAGTAAAAACCTTATTTCTCAGGCCCTGTGAGGCAGGAAATTATAGTACAACTGTGCAGATTAGTTTATAGCTATAACATACAGTAAAAAGTATGCAGCAGACAATAAAAGTGCCATAAATATCTGTAAGCAATAAGTAGTAAAAATAAGCAAAAATCAGGATACTTAAAGTTATATATCACAGATCAGAGTTTTGCTCAGTGCCTTTCTTCTGAATAGCTCTGTGTAAAATGGCAGAAACACTCACAAGGTAACCTCTTTAGTAACAGAAAGCTGAAAGTTGAAACAACTTTAAAAAAGGCTCAAAAGAACCAATTAGGTGCTTACTCCAAGCCATAGTCCAGGTAACACCAATCAGCCGATGACCATAAACATTGCACTCTCACTCAAATGCAAAATGGTTTCTGCTAAACTAAGATGGCCTGGAACATGTGCTCAGACACACAGCCTCTGCAAACAACCAACTAGGCCCAGAAGACAAGCCTGAATATGAACAATGCTCCAGCTACTACCTAACAATACATAGGCAGAAAACACTACAGAAATGTTTATCACAGCAGAAAAACAGTAGTGAGCCTTTAAATGAAAGTTTTAAACAGATAAAGGAGCAAGGAGACTCTAGAGAATGCTTTTAACTGCAAACAAACCAGTTATGTGATACACTCATTGGCAGGAAATAAGAACAAAAACTAGCTAGAAAAGATTTGCAAACAGTGTGACAGTAAAAACCTTATTTATCAGGCTCTGTGAGGCAGAAAATTTTAGTACAACCATGCAGATTAGTTTATAGCTATAAAATACAGTAAAAAGTATGCAGCAGACAAAGTGCTATAAATATCTATAAGCAATAACTAGTAAAAATAAATAAAACAAAGGATACTTAAAGTTATATATCAAAGATCAGAGTTTTTCTCAGTGCCCTTCCTCCGAACAGCTCTGTGTTCAAATGTCTTCTTGAAGGAAAAAAACAAGCATTATTATGTTTATAATCATACTTCTAGTAATAAATATATGTTTTACTAAATTATTCCTCATTCTGGTATAGTTTCTTGCAGTTAATAGTAAATAGGCTATTTGTTTACCTTTCCTGTCTTATGGCACCTGCTCATGAAATAAGTTTTACTATATGACCACAAAAGCATTGATGCTGCTGTTTTTTTTCTTTTCTATCTTAAGTTGAAACCATATCATACAACTTAATGTGCATTGTTTTAATGTTGCAGAAATGGGATTAGAAATAACTTTGGCAGTGCTTACATTTCAGTAAGAAAATTAATTTGTTCTACAGCTTGCTCTTTTGCATGCATTATAGGTGGTGCGTGTGTGTGTGTGTGTGTGTGTGTGTGTGTGTGTGTGTGTGTGTGTGTGTGTGTGTTTGTGTGCTACTGCTGCAATATGTAACTAAAAAGTGTGACATTGTGGTAGAATTGTTACATATTACACATCAGAAAATACATTTGTGAAATAAAAAATGCTGTTTTTTTATAATTTCTTCTGTAAAACACATACTTTAGGAATGAATAAAATAGAATATAACTCTGAAAATCAACTTCCTCAAATTTGTAGCATAAGTAAAACAAGATGTTTTGCACCAGAATTTGAGATAATTTTATTGCAAATTGACATCACTTTCTTTTTATAAAGCATGCAAACTATTTCTGCAATGTGAACAGTGTCTTATGAAGCCTAATTTAAAATAACCCTAAATGATGTTAATGACACTGGATTGCCTGCCATTACTTGTCTTGAGTGATAATAGATGCTGAGCGCCATGTGACATATGGAATTCTTGCACAGACAAAGCAGAAAGAAGACTCCGGACATTCAGACAAGATGGGTCTGTTGATGGGCAAATACTTATAGTAGTCTTACAAAGACAGTGGATGTTCGACATCTAGCTAAAAGCAGATAGCTTTTTCAAAAAGTTTCTCACACGTACATCCTGGGCCATTTGAGCTGGAGTCCTGAAGGCAGCCAAAAGTCTCTGGATTATGAAGCAACATCCCTGTCTGATTCTTTGTCTCCCACAGAAAAGTCTTACAATCTGCCAGCCATCCGTGAAATGACATGTTCACTGACAGATTTAAATTGTTACAGAAGAAAATTCAGTACAACCATTCATGAAAATGGTATTGTTTGATTATGTCAATTTAACCTATGATACCTTTTGCAGCATGTTTTAAAATAAATATTGCAAGACGTTTCCTAGAAATAAGAATGAATGGTTCTACAACAAGTAATTCTGAAAATGTAGAAAAAATAATGTACTTCAAAGAGTACTATTTTTGAATTTTACGTATATATATATATATATATATATATATATATATATATATATATATATATATATATATATATATATATATAAACTCTAGGTTATTAGTCTGAAGACTATACAAGCCAGGTTAATAAACAGAGATTAGAATCAAACCTTGTACATTTTCTCTGTGAGGTAAACATCTTAACTGTTATGCCATCCCTTCCTCTAAAACTACTGACTGTATTTCATACAAAATTATATTACTGGATGTTTTTTAGCTTAAAAATGAAAAATAAAGGGATCACTACTGACATCACAAAAACAAAACACTTAATTTAATTATTTATTGCATTTGATAACCAAGTGGGTAGGCTGGACCTTACAACTTTTTCAGACATGACCCACGCATAGAAGGGAACACGTGGTAACAGTATAAAACAGAATATTTGAACAAATAACAAAGCATTTTATTTGTTAGGCTTTTGATCAGAAAAGCAAATGCAACATGAGTTTTTTTTTTTATTTCATGCAAGCACAATAAATGACTACAACTACTACAAGTAACAAAATCAAATATCAACTTTTATTTTATAGGTTTATAGGTTTATAGGTGTATAACAGGCTAATGACCACAAGGGCCTTTATAAACTTAGCTGTACAACCCAACCCAAATGTGTCCGTTTAGCTGTTATGTCTTGGACATTTATATTTGAGAGGGCTACGTTAGGGAGGGACTTTGCTTCACATGTTTGGGAGGCCTGTTCCAGAGAATGTGGAGTCTCTGAGATACAAATCTGTCACTCCAATGTGTCCTTTTTATGTCATAAGCACAATTTAAATACTTAGATCTAGTAGTTTTGATGCTGTTCATTTTGAAGATATGCAAAATGTACATCAGAGCAGGATCCAAGGATACCTCGTATGCAAAGCATGGATCGACTCTTAATAGTTTGCAGGACACCAAGTACAGGGATAAGGCTTTAAGATGATTTGTATAGGATGTTATGTTTACACTCTGGATGCTTTTGGAAAGGAACCCTTGTGGACATTCCAGTTGTTACATATATTTATTTATTTTTTATTTATGTTACATTTGTTGACTGGGAAAGTCCGACTGGATATATGTCTATTTTCAGCAGAGGCCCGGGGAGAAAAGCTCCAAATACAAATTAGTTACATCCAAGTACAAAAATAATACTAATAGTAATAATAATACTACAAGGTACAATAGAATCAAATGTACACAAATACAGGTACAAATATTGTGTCAGATACATTGTAATGATGAAGGAAAAAACATAGCTTATTGCAACAAAACACGAGAACGGACAGGGCAGTAAAACAGATATGCATATAGTTAGTAAGCATTTGGAAAATACATCTGTCATGCATCGATAGTAAGAGTAATTAAAATGGAAGATACCAGGACGGTATTCCATTAGGCTTTCTGTAAGGAGGATTATTCTTAAGTACTAGCAGTATTTAAAGGGAAGTAATAGTTTAGGTGAGGTAGGTAAGTGGGGGCTTCACTAGGGGAGAAGGTAGGGAGAAGTTTGTAATCTCTATCCTATAGGGTTAAGGCAGGTGCATATCCTATGAGATCTGAAAAAGAGTTTCATTAAGTTTTTAAATTTGGCCATGGATGGTTCTTAAATTAAGTCTGGCAGGAGATTATTCCAGTTTTTGGCAATGTAGTTGGAAAATATGGAGCCGCCAGCTATGTTGTTTGATTTAGTAGTATTTAGCAGAACTTTATCTGTAGATCGGAGTTCTCTAGGTTTAGTATAAGGACTTATTAAAGATCTGAGGGCAAGGACTTTATCAGGGTTATATAGGATTTTATGAGCAGTAGTGAGTTGGTTATAGAGGAGCAGATATGGCAATTCCCATGTCTGGTCAGGTACATGCTAAATGGGGCATTATACTCAATGGGACTGATGAAGCCCTATTAAAGTGGCAGAATGACTTTCCTGGACCTAGATGCTATGCCCTTACTTACTAGATATGCAAAAGGTACATCAGAACAGGATCCAAGGATACCTCGTATGCAAAGCATGGATCAACTCTTAATAGTCTGCAGGACACCAAGTACAGGGATAAGACTTTAAGATGATTTGTATAGGATGTTATGTTTACACCCTGGATTCTTTTAGGTTGAGTGACACAGAATGATTTCTTTACTACCTTGGCTACATGGTTGTAGGCCAGGATACTGTCTGCATATGTTCCCAACATCCTGACTACTGGGCCAACTATTAGGGAAATTTTATCAATGACATAATTTCCTTGGCTGGCTGACTTGCCAAAAGGTGCTATCATGCATTTCTTGGTGCTGTGTTCTGAGCTGTGACTTTGGTACCAGTCATTTGCCTTAGTGAGACCCTCTTGAAAGATGTTAGTGGCTAACATATATGATTGCTCTTAGTTTTCAGTCATGTGTGAACTTGATCAGCCAGAGGTCTTTGACATAGAACTTGACTTCCGAGAAGTAGATGCCAAGTAGATGACAAACACCATCATATTGGGTGACTTCAACTACCCAAACATAGACTGGGAACATTACTCAAGCCCCAACACCCTAGCCCAAAGGTTCCTTGAGTTCATAAACTCAAATGCTATGGAACAACTAGTCACCATTCCCACAAGAGGAGAAAATATACTAGACCTGATCATCACAAACATGGGGACAAAATGCTCCACACCGGAAGTATATCCCTCATTGGTGAGATCAGACCATAAATTAATCTCACTGGAGATCCACATCCCACCTCCACCCCCAGCAAAAAAGACCACAGTGAAGAACTTCTCCAAAGCAAACTTCACACTTCTTAAGACTGGAGTGGTATCCTTCAAGGCCCGAGCCAGTGGAAACCACAACCCACGCTGCTGAAACCCTTACAAATGCCTTCTACGAGCACCTCCAGGAATGTATGGATCAAGCAATCCCTAATAAAATCAAGACCTTTTCCACCAAAGGCAGGCGCCCGGTCTGGTGGACTCCAGCCATAAGCAAACTCTACAACAAGAGGAGAAAGCTACTACATGACAGAGCAAAATCCCTAAATGGGAAGGCATCTCTGATCAATACTAGCAAAAAACTACGATCACTCATAAAATCATCCAAGGCCAACTTTGAGAGAAAAATCGCTAATGACACAAAAGACAATCATAAAGCCTTCTTTAGCTATGTTAGAAACCTGGGTGGAAACTCCCAGATATGCTCAGAATTAGTCCAAAATGATAAAAAATCACTGAACCCACAGACATTGCCAACATACTGGCAGAAAGGTTCAGTGCAAATTTCTCCTCCTCCCCCAAAAGGAGAAATATCTATCCCACCAGAGTCTAGCCTCCCAAACATCTCAGATGCCCAGGTGAGAGCTGCTCTCTCTAAAGCAAAAACACAGCATCAATGGGACCGGACGGTGTCCCTGCTACACAAACTCAATGAGGAACTAAACCCACACATAAGGCTGCTGTTTAATCTTAGCCTTACTACAGGATCAAAGAATGGCGACGGCAACTGTGGTCCCACTCCACAAAGGCCACAAAGGACCCTGAAATTACCGCCATAAGCTTGACGAGCCTTGTCTGCAAAGCTATGGAGAGGATCATAATGGAACTCATAAATAAAGACATTGGGGACCTACAGACACTGGATCCTACAATTTGGCTTTGTCAAGGGCAGATCCTGCCTCTTGAACTTGGTCAACTTTTGAAACAGTCACTAAGGCCATTGATGAGGTAAGGCAGTTCACACAGCCTACCTTGACCTAGCAAAAGCATTCGACACAATACCCCACTCGGGCATCATAGAAAAGCTCACCAGCTTAGATGTAAACCCATATGTCACAAGATGGGTTGCAAACTGGCTCAAGGACAGAACACACAGGGTTAGAGTTGCTGGTGCCATGTCAGACTCTAAGCCGGTCACCAGCGGTGTCCCACAGGCCTGAGTCCTGGCGCCCCTCTTCTTCCGCATTTATTTTTCTGAAGTGCAGGCACACATAGGGGATTGTGGCTGACAAAATTTGCAGATGACTGCAAACTGGGCACCATAATTGACACTCCATCAGACACAGACATCCTCCAGAAAGGTCTCATAGAAATGGATAACTGGTGCCAGAGCCATCGCCTTAAGCTAAATGCCAAAAATGTATAGTCATACCCTTTGGGAAAAACAAGGTAACCCCTAATTACCACATAGGTGGTAATCCATTAAACACGGAAGAAGTTATCAGGGACCTGGGGACCCAAGTTGACAGTAACCTCTCTTTGACACTCACATTGCCAAAGTGGTTAGGAAGACCTTCTACATTGCCCACCTGATCATGAAGGATTCACATCCAGATCAGGAGAGATCATTGTACCCCTGTACTCTTCACTTATCAGACCAATGATTGAGTACAGCCCCATTCGAATGTACCTTACCCGACACCTGCAGCAGTTGGAAAGACCCCAAAAGTTCCTCACCAAAAGGATAAAGGCTCAAACATATGTCATGATGCCCGACTGAAGAAACTCCAGCTCTATTCAGTCGCATACCGTCTGCTCAGAGGTGATCTGTGCCTGACATACAAGGCCATGTACAACCCGGAATTAATGGACATGCTCCACCTCAAAAAATCCAAATCCACCAGAGCCACGAGAGCAAGAGACTTAAACCTCAACACGGATATAAATAGGACATGCTGGAGGGACAGATTCATCACCCAGAGACTCCCTACACTATGGAACAGAATCCCAGTCCATGTGAGGCAGAGCCCCTCACTGACTCTGTTCAAGAGAAATCTTGACGAGTGGATGGGAGAGCATAGGTTTACCCTGGGAATCATCTCTGTATCACTGCTGGACAGAGGCACAGCAAACTAATGGGTATAGTATTCTCATCCTAAGGGGTGGTGAAAGCCACACACACTCTGGCTAGGCTTATAAATGCCCTAGGGCAGATAGCCTAGTATGAACCTATGAACCTATGAACCTATGAACAGGAACAAGCCCAGCATGGAGCTCTGTGGGACTCCATTGGTGACTGGCCTGTTTGTAGAGGTGATCTCATCAATCCTAACTTCCTGGGCCCTGTCTGTGAGCCAGCTGGTAATACAATGTGTTATATAGGGGTTTTATGCCTCAGTGAAGTATTGTATCATATGCCTTAGCAAGGTCAAGATAGGCAGTATGACCCATTTTCCACTCATCAGCTGCCTTGATGACCTTTTCAAGACGTCCACTAGGTTTAGTAGTCATGACTTTCCTTTGGCAAAGCCAAACTGGGTCCAATGTCTGAAGGTTACCTATGTGTTTGTTGATCATTTCCATGATAGTTTGTTCCATGGCTTTCCGTATAAGACAAGTTAGACTACTGGGTCTCTAGTTTCTGAGGGCTGTTAAAGGTTCACCCTTATGAAGAGGAATTACTGTTGCAGTCCTCCATTCTTTTAGCACAAGGTCTGTTTTGAGACTAGAGTTAAATAGTGACTCTAGTGGCCCTGATAGGTCATGTCTTTGGCATTTCTGGAGGCATCCTGGGATACTGTCAGGGTCCATTAAGGCTGTGTTTTTGGCCTTAGAGAACACCACCAGGACCTGATCTCTGTTAATAGTTTGGGGGTTATGTTATTAAGTACTTTTTGGGAAGTAGTTGGGGGTGAATGGGTGATAAAGTTTAAGCTTAATTTGTCAGTCAGCAGGTTCACTATATAAAATTTAGAAAACACAGTCCAACAAATTCAAATAAATGAATTCAAATAACCAAAACATAAAATAAACATAAAATAAAAAAAGATGGTGTCTAAAAGGATGAAAGTTTTACTGTTTTGTTGTCTGATTGAGTTTCATTGGAATTAATTAATTAACAGAATAAGAGCGTTTACTGAACACCCTGCAGTTTGTGGTCTCCTTTCAGTATTTTATGTTTTGGTTATGTGAATTTATATAAAATTTAGGAATGTAGTATGTGTTTCATGGGGCATAGAGGGTTTCATGTAACATGTTATGATCTGATGAACAAAACAAGCTCCAAACGAAACAAAACACTGGTAACCAAAAAATAAAAAAACAAACCGACCCTAAACAGGCAGAGAAACTCCACTTTAATGACACGAGCAGAAAACAGCAAGTCCCATAAACTAAGCACTTTCACCATTAATATATGGGTTCCTCAGAGCTGTTATGTTATGATCTGATAACTGATCCTATTTAGTGTGATTTGAATTTCTAAAAGCTCTTATTATGGGTCTGTCATGTAGTGTCTAACAAACATGGGTACGGCACCAGAGTTTCCATTATTAAGTCTAAATAAGAGGAAACACAAAACTCAGGTCAGATTTCTGTAACAGATACATGGATGACCACCAAGTACAGAAGACCTGAAGGTTGGGCAGTTTGCTGTTTAGTTTGGAAATATGCTTATTTATTTTATGTATTATTATTATTATTATTATTATTATTATTATTATTATTAGTATTATTATTATTAGTATTATTTATTTTGTTTACTGGGAAAGTCTGACTTGACATAAAATCTCCTTTTCAGTGTTGGCTGTGGAAGAAAATCTCCATAAACCTAAGATTATACAAGTCTTTGAGTACATCTACAGTAACATAGGATGATCCAAATCGAGTATAGGAACAGTTTCAACACCCTTATCCTTAAGAGCTAACCACATTCACATATCCTTCAAGCGTGTACTTAAGGAACACATATCTAAATCTTGCATATGCTCCTGCTCAACTCCAGGCTAATTTCTAACCATTTCAGTACCCCTCCACCTCCTTTCTCTTCTCCTATAAATTCTGTCTTCCTTTATTCCATTACTTTTCCTGTTACTCTGTACTCTTTCCTCCACTCACCTGCTTTTAGCTCTACCTTGTCCACTTCAATTTTATCTTTCTCTTATTCCACCTCCCTTCATCTGTGTTCATTCTACTACATCCCAATCCCTTCTTTTCTAAACTAGAAGCTACTTACTTCTTTTCCTATGTAGGAATAACAATAAATTAATTATGCCATAACTAACATATATACTAAATGTTATGCAAAATAGTCTATAATTATCCTAAGTAGGCAATCTTTTGTTATGTTTATGTTACTGTTTTACTGTATTTTAATTATATTCAGTTAAGTGAAAGCCCATGATTATAACTACTAATTGTTTTACTTTGTTCTACTTGAAATGTTTTTGTACTTGGAGTATTTATCCCTGGGCATCCACTGAAGATGGGTTCTTTGTGGCCCAGTTGAACTTTCTCGGTAAACAAATGTCAAATAAATAAATCAAATGTTAAATACAAAACACATTCAAATAAGTAAACAAAACAGTTAATGCACAAAAAATGTAAGCTACATATAAATAAGAGGTGAAAGTTAAAACATTTAAGAAATGCAAAAAAGATGATGGAAACGTTCATAGTATTGTAACAATTATGGAAATGAAATATTAAAGACTACTAGATAAGAAGAAGCAGAAGTAAAAACGAGAACGTTGTCATTCACTGAAGGAGGAATGAGTGGGGAAAATTAAGAAGGGTAGCATGGAATGATGAGGAGGAAGGGGAAGCGGGAAACAAGAAAGGACAGTCTAGAGAGACAAAGGGAGAAGAAATTTGACACTTGTAATTTTGTAAAGGTAGAAGCTACCATAAGATGGGAAGTGGGGAAATTTGAGCTGTGTTTAATTATTTGGTCACTGATCTGGTGAAGGAGCACAGGCAGGTCCATAGGTTTATTAGCTGAGAGCTGAGAAGTGTTTTGAAAGATTTTAGGAATTGTCTTCTTCCAGAGTAAGTAGGATATTTTTCCAGATTTTTGATGCCTGGTTGGAAGCATAGCACCCAGTAGAATAAAAGCACTCCTGTCAAACTAAGCAAAGAACTCAAGAGGAAAAATAAAGTCTACCAAAGCCAGATTGAAGGTCAGTGTGGCCTGCCAGACCAAGTTCAACCACAAGGTTTTCTTTAGCTATGTCAGAAAACTGAAAGGCAATACACAATTCTCTGCAGCGCTTATTTGTTAATGGAAACACCTATACTGAGCTAAAAGATATAGAAAACTACACTGGGAATCCCCACTGAGCTGCCAGGATCCCTTACAGTGCACAGGAACTCCTCCATCTCAGTGAGTGGTGGTACCAGGAACACCACAAGTAGCTCTTCATTCAAATGATATAGCCCTGGCTCTTTTTTTTGATTTTGGTAATCATGTCACTGGCTCAACATTTGATGTGTTTGTACTTATGACCACGAAGCAACCACAGCACTGATATCATCAATCACCTTACGACCACAAAGCAACCACAGCACTGATATCATCAACCACCTGTCATCAGATACAGTCGCTGAAGGGTTTGCCAACTAAGACTTTCTGTAAGAAATATATGTGCTAGAAAAAGCAAGCAAAGTGACTGGCATCAAAACAAGTCTGCATTTATGCAGACATCATTAATACAAAATAGCTTACTGATCTAAATTAATATACACAAATAATACATAACTGTAACCTCCCTCCAATGAACAATCAATGACAAACCTGGTAAGGCTGAAAAAAATGTGTAAGTCTGATACAACAACATCAACAATGAATCAAGTGTAGCAGATGAACATGTTGCCATTTGGGATAAGCTTTATTAATGTCAGGCATATACAACAGGCTTAACACAGTTTGTGGTGTAAAATGTAACCTTCACATTGCTACTACTTATATAAAATTGTTCTCTCATAAGTTCACATCCTCAGAGAAATGTCACTATGATGGCATGTAGCATTAGATGAGGATACTTAAAATAAAAGCTATTCCACCTTCCATAACAACATAAATATGAACAAACTGCAGGCATCATGCAGTGTTATCTGAAATGTAAGCCATCACAACTTTTAAAATATTTTACTTGTACAGAAATGTCAAATGTAATGCAATAGCAGCAGTAAAACAGAAGAATCTCAAGCTGGTAAATCCTAGTAGTCTCCCCAGTGGTGCAGCTAGAGTATGTGCCACCAGGGGCTGTTTTTGAGTTTGCTGCCTCCTCACAAAATCATGGTCAAATGGGGCCCCCCATATACAACCCTCCCCCTCGCAGCCATTCCAGTGTCCCATTATTTGTCTATTTCTCCCCATTTACCAGAAACACTGTCATGTACATCCTTCTACAATGACTATTTGGATTTCATTTAAAACATTTATTTTAAATGTTATAGCACAAACACTGATAGACATCTGCTAAACAAAGCAATATGGTCTCACAATGAAAACAGACAGTATTAAACCTTTTCTGCACTTGAAACTCACATTCATTGAAACCCACATTCAAAAAAATGCATCTGACCAGTGGCAAATAAAGTTTACCTTTGGGCTGTTTTCAAATCATAGGCACCTTGCAGACATATTTAAGACCATGCAAACATACATGTGCTTTTTGATTCACCTTTCTGATTGTATTAAATTATATTCCTTGTATAATACAGCACACTTGTTAGAGCGTGTTTTAAATTTATTGTTTTGAACATTTTTCCAGTAAGCAATGAAACAAAATGTATGAACCAATAATGACAAAACTGCCCAATTCAGAACATTTGCATCATAAAAGTCTACTCAAACTTTAACTCAAACTCAAACATTACAATCCATCAATATCAGTAAATATGCACAATCTCTGCTGAGGTAAAAGTCATCTAAATAATTCCACATTAAAGAGATCTGTGTCTAATGAAGAGGTTGCTGCAAGCAAACACATTTATATTTCATTGTTTCATCTACAAATAAAGTGCCTGTTGCCCTTAAAGAATAAATTGCCTATGTTTCATTAAAAAAATAAGCAAGTAATATTACAATAGGGAACAGACGACAGACTGATAACAGGTTCATAGTTACTAAGTATCTCCTCCAAAGGAGGGCATTCTCAGGACTGCAACATCCTCCCCCTTTAAAGTACAGCACAGTACAGTGTCAGCAATCCATCTACATACTGTGGGAGTAAGTATACTACCTGGTGTGCTACTAACAATGCAAGCAGACTTGGCATAAGCAGCATTACCTGAAGCTCTCAGCTCCTTGTAAAATCCACTTGACACTCAACTATCTCTCTCAGCTTTGCAACACAAGAAATCTGTAAAAAGCCAACATTTATTGGATGGGGGCAAAGGCTTAAAACAAGGGACACATTTTAAACAATTTGTGTATAATCTTAGAAAGTTGCTAGAATAAAATGTTTTGTGTTACCATGCATTTCCTGATACATAGGAAAATTGAAGCTTAAATGGCTATCATTATTTAGTGAATTCAGTTCTCACTGATTTGCCAGAAAACCACAAATTATAGGAGGAACAGACCAAAAGTATGAGCTAAACATTCTGTGAAAACCTGGACAGCTGAGAGCTGCAGACTCAACTCCTTGAATAATAAACAACCACCTAGCCTTCTTTTCTCACTACTCTAAATTGTATTTCCATACTACTTCTATTTCTAACAACATAGCCCCCCTGGATATTACACATTCTTCAGTGTTATCTTGTGTACATAATGTAAATATTGTAAATAGTTTGCTTTCCCTTTTCTCCCCTCCCTAACATTTGTACTTGTTCTGCCATAACAAGACTCAGATTCTATATAACCGTTGAAACACTCATGTCAACATATGACTCACATGCTATGTAACCAGTGTACCACATCATGTCTCTGATTTATAATGTATCTGTATCTATGAATCTTAATTTTAATCTGTTGTATCTTAATGTATCTGTATCTCTGAATCTTAATTTTAATCTGTTGTATCTTAATGTTTACTATGTAATGTGGAGCTTTTCTCCCCGGGCCTCCACTGAAAATGGGCTCCTGAGCCCAGTGGACCTTCCTGGTCATCAAACTGAAATAAATAAATAATAAATAATAAGTGGTAGTATGGGTAGAGAATTCAGGCTTTTGTTCCTTGTACCTAAGGTACAAGGTTTGAGCCTGAGTAACACTAACTACCAGGTATACCTAACTGGGGCATTTCACACACACACACACACACACACACACACACACACACACACACACACACACACACACACACACACACACACACACAAATACACACACACACACACACACTTGCTTGTCACAGTAAACTACATTCCCTTGCTTGAAGAAACAGCAGTTTCAAATGTTGAAGAATCAGTCAGACACACACCAGTAAAGTTCCGTAAATTGGACACACCAAAAAGCAGCAGCAGTAAACTAAATTCCCTTACGTGCAGAAGTAGCAATTTCAAATGGGAAGAATCAATTGGACAGAACAAGAAGAAGGTAAACACTCGTAACCATAATTTCAAATAGTGCGGGCATTCAGGAAGAACAGAACAGAATGTCTGTGCGCGTCCAACACATGCACAGACTTTAAAGGAGAAAGTACAGATTTTTGTAACTAAATGTGAAAGTGCCACCCGGGGCAGACCGCCCCTCTACCCCCCCCACCCCAGCTACACCATTGAGTCTCCCTAAAAGTGCCTTAGCTTCAGGTTGCACTTATATAGTGCAGACAGGGCGGCGCAGTGGTGCAGTGGTTAACATTGTCACCTCACAGCAAGAGGTTCTCTGGTTTGATTCTCGGCTGGGGTGCCTTCTGTGAGGAGTTTAAATGTTCTCCCTGTGTTCACGTGGGTTTCCTCCGGGTACTCCAGTTTCCTCCCACATTCCAAAGACATGCATCTGGAGCATTTCTCCCCGGGCCTCCGCTGAAAACAGGCTCTGTGGAACCTAGTCGGACTTTCCCGGTCAACAAATGATAAATAAAAAATAAATAAAATAAAATAAAGATTAGCCCCTCTTGACACTGAAAGTGTAAATCATGTCTCAACTAATGAATTACCCAATCTGCTTAAAGTGCTAGGCAGGAAATCATGTTTTGAGGACCTACAAGATACTGTGCATACACCCTAGTAGTATAAGAATGAATATTGAGAAGTGGAGCTTGCTAGTGGTTGGCAATTGTAATTCATTAGCAGTTATGCACAAATAATTAAGTGTTTACGACTCCTGCTGCTTTCATGTACACTAACAGAGGGTGTGTCAGGGAGAATAAACTTTTTTATATTTTATTTTAACATTTGTTGACCAGGAAAGTCCAACTAGGACAGGCCCTATTTTCAGGGGAGGCCTGTGTAGAAATGCTCCAGGCACATGTCTTTAGAATGTGGGAGGAAACCAGAGTACCCAGACAAAACCCACATGAACATAGAGATGGCATGCAGACTCTACACAGAAGGCACCCTAGATGAGAATTGAACCGGAGAACCTCTTGCTGTGAGGTGGCACCACTGCATCACCCACAACTTACAAAAGAAGTACGAGATTATTTCAATATACTTGAGAGATAAAACATTATAACACATTTCTGAATATATGCTTAAGAGATAAATGTGTCTATGGGTATAAAGTGTGTGTTATTAGTGTGAATTACATGAAAAAGATACATATAAAGAAGACATAACTAAATACATGCAAAAATAAATTCAAAGTGATAGAATATCTTGACTATATGTGATCCACTTTCAATGCCTCATAAACCCCTCTGTATGAGGCACTTGCTATTAATTCTCTCAGAATTTCATGTTAGTGCCATAGTTTCAGGATTCAAATCTAGAAATGTCGATGTCTGTGTGACAGTAGGGGCTCTTAATGTCCACATATCCATGGTGTAAGACCACAGAGTTAGAAAATCATCACACAGAAACATGTTTATATTTCCTTTTATTTTTATTATTTATTTATTTATGTTTTTATTTGGCTTCATCTTTTGTGCAAAGCTTGGCATTGCACCTCAGTGACTGTCGGCTGTCAGTAGCAGTGAGGAATGCTATACTTCCCAAGGCAAAAACTCAGAAATTTAATTTTGAATACCATCAGTAGCTTAAAAAGACTGGCTCTGGTGCACTTCTGTCAGCACTCTGGACAGTACTGTGTGAAGAAAATTCACCTGTCATTACCTTTCTCTCTGGCTCTATATGTTAATGCGTTAAGTCTGACAAAGCAGCAGAGGTGATGCTGACTTCAAATCCAGACCACAGCTTTACTGAGGGGACCATAATGAGATTTGACACACATTTGTACTATAAATTGAACAAACCAAGTCTGTGTAATGAATATGCCACCTTTACTCTGTAAATTTTTGTTAAGCATAACAGTAATAATAGTTAACTAAAATAACATGTTCATATGTATAATGTTCAGAAGTCATTGACAAAAAGATATTTGGTATGTAGCTTTCTGTCTGGCTCTGTGTCTTAATGCACTAATATATGTATCATAGCAACAATAATGCAGGGGTTAAATCCAACTTTTGATAATTTGAATGTGCTATTTATGGTAACACAAATGTTTTGTTTTTGGAAACTAAACTATTCATTCTAATAACAGCATCATTTTGATATACATGGTGTAAAAATATGACATTCACTAAAGTGTGAGTAAATAAAATCAGTAACATTATGAATGTGGAAATTTTTATATTATTTTTGATTAATTATTCGGATCTTAGAAGTTGGGTGCCAGGCTGGCAACTCAACACCATAAAACTCCATTGCCAATCATGAGCGGACAGGTGATTCGCTGCGGTGACCCCTAACCGGGAAAAGCCAGAAGAAGAATAAGATTCAGATCTTAGAAGTAGTATAAGCCAAATGGTAATGACCATGCCACACTCCAACATAAACCCCTCTCCACCCCATCTCTGTCTATCCTGCACTGAAAACATTACCATTTACCAATTCTGTTGCTTTATCTCAACCTAAAACAGTCTCGCCCTACCAGGGGATAATGTTTCCTCTGCTATCTAATCTACTATACTTTCCATAATCCAATTTTCTTGTACTCTCTCCATGCAAATTGGTCCACCTAACCTGCAAAGGGCTAGTAGCTACTTGTTTAATGTTTACTTACAAAGAGCTTATTTGACAAAAATGTCTTTTTCTGCAAATGTTCAGTTTACCCAACCTCCAAAAGGGCTAGTAACCTTCTGTTTAAATGTTAACTCACAAAAAGCTTATTACATAAAGTATTATATTTCTGTAAATGTTTTAATTGTTCTGTACAAATCTTTGTTATTCTTTTGTAACATGTAATATGTAACTTGCAATATTTGGAGCTTTTCTCCCCGGGCCTCCACTGAAAACAGGCTCTTTATGGCCCAGTGGACTTCCCCGGTCATCAGACTTAAATAAATAAATAAATAAATAAATAATCATGGCAGTAAGACATTTCGTTTCAAAAAATGTAATTCTTACCTGTACATGATGTGCTAAAAGGAGCTTATGTAATTTCCTGTCTGGCCCCTTCCTAACCAAAGGCCTGATGACATGTAACAGTAATGCAAGTTACCATTTGGTAAACACTGTTAAAACATAAAACATCTAGGAGTAATACCATAATGGCTACGTTCTTTGTAAGATATGCTATTTATTTGGATTCTGTTTTATTTTTTACCTTTTTAGTACTTATGCTTTCATGTGCCACTTGGCATTGGACATTATTAAGTGTCAGCAGTCACTATCAGTCAGTGACTGAATGCAAAAACTCAAAACTTTAATTCGGACGGCTGTCAGTAGGTCAAATGAGACCGGCACTTTTGCACTCTGTCAGTACTCTGAACAGTACTGAGTGAAGACAATAGCTATCACTGTGGCTCAAGTTGTTAATGCGGTCCATTTGGGAAACAGCAGACCTCATTCACAGTTCATATCCAGTTTACAGATAATTTTAAAGAGGGCTCAGGATAAGTAGTGTTACAGAATTTTTATTAGGAATCCAACATGAATTAAAACTTTAATTTGAAACACATCTCTCAGTGATGATTGCTAAATAAGTCAACTATAGCCTGTTTAAAGTATGTTAAGCATAACAATGATGGAAGTTAAACTACACTTGCATATGTATAATATGGACAATAGTTATTGCAATAAAGCATGACTCATCACATATAATTACCAGGTGGCCAGGATAGTTTTGAATGTGAAGTATGTACAACAGCTACCCTACCATGATTTACTTAGGTCACACAACTCAGTCATATGACATTGATTTCCATAAATAAATAAATACAGTTTTTTCTTTAAATATGTATCTCCTGAAATATTACAAGTGAAGGCCACATGTATGCAGGCATGTCATAATTAGCTCTCCACTGATGTTGAAATTGTTATACCTCAACTTACAGCACCAAAATGTTAGTTCTCATGTGGCATTAACAGTGGTGCAGTGGTTAACATTGTCACCTCACAGCAAGAGGTTCTCCGGTTCGATTCTCAGCTGGGGTGCCTTCTGTGTGGAGTTTGCATGTTCTCCCTGTGTTCGTGTGGGTTTCCTCCGGGTACTCCGGTTTCCTCCCACATTCCAAAGACATGCATCTGGAGTGTTTCTCCCCGGGCCTCCGCTGAAAACAGGCTCTGTGGAACCTAGTCGGACATTCCCGGTCAACAAATGTCAAATAAATAAATAAATAAAAATAAACAACACTTAGCATGGGTTTAATACCCAAGTAGAATTACTCAAAGTTTGTAGTTTGTACATCCCACCAAACCCTTATGTCCCACTTCACAACATTTACCTCAAAACGACACTTATTATAACCAACATTATAGAGCTGATGTCATTTCATCTCACTGTGTATGAAGGATTACTATCTACCATAACAGAGAGGATGTGAAGAGGTGGCAATATTTCCTTTGAATTGTAATTAATCTATCATCATCTTTAAATATTTGATGATTGTACAATGGATTATGTGTAAATACAATAAGCATCCCTCAAGGCCAAGTCCTGCTGATATATTTTTGTACCTTCAGTGCATTTTGCAGGAATTATACCTTATATCCCTGCCATGCCATTTTTGCGCTATAAGTTGCACAGTGCAGTTGGCACATTTGTCCCTCATTGTGCATACACTGATATGTATGAGACCTGAATTGGGTGCCAGCTCATTACTATATTTCTAGGTGTCCTTCAGAAGACATGGCAGGTGAAGCTGAGGGTGGTGTTCAATTTAGAGCACAAAGGTGGTGTTAAGGAGAGTCCATGATCTTTGCAGCATTCCTCGTCAAACACTATACTTATACACCTCTGCAGGGGAACTACATCAGGTCTCAGTAAAAGGCTAAGGCTTAGAATAGGTTCATAGGTAAGTACTAGGCTATCTGCCCAAGGGCATTTATAAGCCTAACCAGAATGTGTTGGCTTTCGCCACTCCCTTAGATTAGTTCCCTGTGCCTCTGTTCAGCCGAGCCATTAGTTCCCAGCACCACTGTCCAGCAGAGCCACTACAGTGGCTTGGCCAAGGCTATCTCCAGTGCAAACAGCATTCCGCTCACTGGAGAACAGTGATGTAACTTTTACAGTGACATGAATATGTGTAAGCAGGACTTCCTGAATTGATGGGAGGCAGAATGTTGAGGTGCAAACATGTATAGTGACCCATCAGCAGCCAGTAGAATACCATGCATTGGCCAGGTGGTACCACTATTCTTTGTGCTTCTTATTCTTCTGTTTGTTTTTTATTTTTTTTTATCTATACAGCTGCTGATGACATTTCTAGGAACAAGAAGGCAAATCAGGAATAACTGGCATGTCTCAGAGAGTCACTGGGTAAATATATCAGGTATGAATGCAAACAAACTAATAGTACATCTACAATGTAGTTAATCTTATCAAATTTCAGGGCATCAGTCCTTATGAGCTTGAGACATACACAGCTGAGTAGGCATCCTTTATATCAAGCCTACATGCCTGCTCCATTAGATCCTTGTTATTGAATTAAGCAATGAGTAAATCAACTTAGCAATGTGTGGGTTCAATTCCCAAAAGAAACAATTAGGATTTATTACCTGATAGCATCTAAAAATTATTTACTGCAATATTAAGTAATACTAAACATTCCATTTTTGTAGCTGAATGTATTTACTTGGAATGCATAAATCAAATATGCTGTCACCTATTTCCATATTATTTATAATAACACTGAGATTGAAGTATTTTATGACACATTAATGCCTTCACATCATATCTGGATGTGGCAAAGGTTAACATAATTATGTGTTCTATTTGCTTATATTTTGAAATATTAATCTGATGCGACATTGCTGTTATTATATATGTTTTTTTCTACTTAACTTTATCTCTATTTTTTATTTATTATATTTTTCTATGTGGAAGCATTGCAGCTGAAACACAAATGAACATCATCACATGGAGCTAGATTGACAACTGGGGATCGGCCCACTTACTACCTCAGGTGGCTGTGGTGGCACCACCACAGGCAGCAGAGCCACCCAGTATGTCTGAGTCTAAACCTGTCAGCAATGTCTCTACAATTCCTGCCCTACCTGCTCCAGCTGCTTCAGTTAGGTCTGCCCCAGCTGCTGGTTCAGCATTTTTGTCACCCATCAGCAGCTGACAGGGCTGGTTGATGACATCACAGAGAGGAGCCTAGGTGCCTGAATCAATAGAGTAGAAAAAGCCCTATATCCAATTGTAAAGTTAAAGCTCCATCTAGCACTGACTCAGGGATCTGAGACAGGAAACAGTAAAGACAGTTTTGAGTGTGAGGACTAGATTCTCATTGCATGTTCATGCTGGATGCAGATGTACTTCCAATGTCTCCAACCTGACCCCAGTCATGGTGTCCTCCAGTCTTTTGTGTCCATCACTATCACTGTCTGTCTGTCTTGTATGCCCTGTATGTCTGCACCTCCTACCTAATCTACTTGACCTACCTTAACACTTATTCCTAAACACCTTCCCTAACAATCTTCTCTCAAAAAAAAATAAATAAATAAATACATAAATAAAATGAGCACCAGTCCCACAAAAAATTACTAACACACACACACACACACACACACACACACACACACACACACACACACATATATATATATATATATATATATATATATATATATATATATATATATATATATGTTAGACCTACAGCTTTCGAAGATCGATTACATTACCTGATTGGCTTAAAGTCAGTTAACCACTCTACACTTTGTCTGTGTAGGCTAGCGAAAATAGTTGCTTGACATGCTACTACATATTTATTAAAGTTTATGATTTATTATACTCATTTGTGATGAAGTTCTTAAGAAAAAAAGTGCTCAAACACTTGTTTTCATTCCTTCACCTAATAGAAGTTTTTGTAGATATTTAGCTGTGATTCATCCATCAAGGTGTGTTAGTTAATATATATATATATATATATATATATATATATATATATATATATATATATATATATATATATATATATATATATATATATATATCCATACATGCACACACACACACACACACACACACACACACACACATATATTTATATATATATATATATATATATATATATATATATATATATATATATATATATATATACACACACACACATATATCTATAAATATATATATATATATATATATATATATATATATATATATATATATATATACATATATATACACATTTATATTTATAAATAGCTCTGCACTTTGCCTGTGTACCTGCATGGCACACTTGATTTGGTCCAATTGCCTATGTAACAATATTCAGTTGGATTTACCCAGCCCTGATATCCCAGCCCTGATATGGTGACTATCAAAATTCCTCAAATTCATGTTACAAGTACGCATTTATTTTGTGAAGATGTGAATAGCTATGGTACTATCCCACCACCATCCAGCACATTCTTTTAATCTTCCCCTGTTTTTTACCCACTGTTTGCCCTCCATTTTCATGACTGTCTTATCTACCCCATTTTCATGTTTAATCTTGTCAAAAATAGTCACAGACAATACACAAAGCCAGTGATGGCCCATAAAAAATAAATACACTTTTGTCCTCAGCATTTGTATGATGCCTGGAATTGTGCACCAATGCAGAGGGATAGTAAATGGCAAAAACTGAAGGTTTTCCCTTCAGTTGCACTACTACAGTTATCTTCATAGAAATGCGCTTATCCATGCTGCACTGTGGAAATACAGAATAATAATGCTATTGTGAGAGAATTACTCTTAGATGTTTAATAGGCTGGTGAATGCAATGTACACTACATGGCATGTAAGAAATCCTACATTCTCCCTTGCTTCAATCGGTTGTCAAAGTCCCTTCAAATGTGTGATTTTAGCTTTGTGAAGTATATGTTCCTATGTGTGTGCTGTCTGTAGAATGCTTTTTGCATAGTATGAAAGGTTTGAATCCAATGTATGTCAATAATTATTTAATTTTTTTATATGTTACTATTGTGTGTAATGGTCTGCTACATATGTCATTAACCCAGCATTATCCTGTTTTTGTTTTAATCATGTTTCTGCTCTCCTATCTCTGCTTGCTTAATACTGGAAACGCTTTATTGTGCAGAGCATGACAGAGTAATTATTATAAGAAACCTCAGAGTAACACACCACAGAGATGGTGAAAAATGACCTATAACCAATTTATTTTATGTATCTCTCTCTCTCCTACTCTTTCACTGTCTTCCCCCTGCTGTCTCATCAGTCTCTGTCCTCAGCATTTGCGCAATGCCTGACGCTGAGTTGCAAAAGTAATTGAGGGTAAATGACAGTTCATGTCTTATGGTAAAAATTGGTGAGTTGCTGGTTGCAGTAGTCTGGTGTCCATCACGTTACTGTGCTTATTATCGTTGTGGAAATGCAGACTGATAGCACTTTGAGGAAACCGTTATTATCAGATGTTCAAGATGATAGAGAGTTGAATACACACCACACACAATGTTGCTGTGGTAACTACTATTATCAAATATGCTGCACGCAGACTTCCTTGCTTCATAGTGTTTCAATAGTCCCTTTAAATATTTGTGTTTTGGCTCCAGACAGTTGCCTTTCATTGTGGTTTGATCAGCTACTGATATTGTCTATAGACTGGCTATGCAGATTGCCAGGTGTCCAAGTCCAGGATCAGGTCTACAATTATTGAAGATTATAAGTTCTTTATGACCTATTAGTTCATACATACATCCATGATTCCACCAACATTAACATACTTGGTCCCTTATGAATTTGATAATCACCCAAAAATGCTGATACCATCCCAGAAATAAGTACAAGATATTTGATACACTCAAGGCTTTATGGATTAACAAGCATAGTAGTCTATGCAAATCTTAAACATACTGCTGCTATACACACATTAGGTGATACAATGAATTAATTTGTGTTTATAGGCATATTCTGAAGTGTTTTAGTTATGACACCTACATGTACGTTATCATGTAGTGACTGTATTACTCAGTGATGTCAGTGATGTCATATAAATCATGTAGGGACCGTATTACTCAGTGATGTCAGTGATGCCATACAAATCATGTAGTCACCATATTACTCAGTGATGTCATTGATGTCATACAAATTATGTAGTGACCGTATTACTCAGTGATGTCAGTGATGTCATACAAATGCATGCAATTGTATAAGAAGCGGTACAACATGCCTCAAATACATGGACAGTCAGCGGATAAGAGGGCAATCTAAGTATGCACCTCTATTATCCACATAATGAGTAGTCTATCACAATTATCATGACAAATGTGTAAATGATATATAAAACATTAACCTAATACACATCTGTTCTGAACCAGATCAGAATCAGAACAGTTTCAGTTTACACTCCTTATTTGCACGAAGGTTATCATAGAGCACTATGGACTACTCTTAATTCTCTTTCTAAGTTCAAAGCCTAATTACACATGTGCTAATAGCCTGCCATCAGTCCTGCAAATAAGCTTGTTAGTGGTTCCCTTCACAAAGCGATTTTTTTCCAAAAGGAATTGTATTAATTCTCAGTTTTGTAATGACTGCTTTACTCAGTATATCATAAGTTGATTGTGAAGCTGTCTAAATACTACATAATGTAAATTTATGTCTGCACTCCAGCACATTTCACCTGCACATGATGTACAATGGTGTGGGACCTTAGTATGCATAATTGACAAGTGATATTAAGTAGCGTACATTCATTTGTTTGACCTGTTGCTTTGTGATTTACACTGCACAATGTCTAAATGTAAAGATCTATTCAAAATGACACAACGAATGATTACTATTTGTATACAACCATCCTGAGCTAACCCTCAGGAATTCTTGGTTGTCAGTCAGCAGTTTTACAAGCATGATTGTCATCAATAGACCATACTGTGAGACAGCTACATGTCACAAACAGTACCATAGTGTACAAGAATAACAAGATAACTTATCTGAGCAGTATGTAATTACTTGTGATCGACACATTGCTGCTACTTCCTGCTTTTCAAGAGACTTGCTTTTTCACTTAAACCTGCGATGCACACTACCTTCTCTGAAACACACCGATCTGGTAATCCTTACAAATGTGCACACTTAAAGTCAGACTTCTACTGTGGAGCTTGGAGCTGATCCAATTAACTCCAGACTGTGTACTTAGATAGGTAAATGTTTAAATATGGCATAGGTTCATGGGTTCATAGGAGATTATGAGGCTAACAGCTCAACAGTCTTTACAAGCCTAGCCAGGTTTTACCCAGATTTTACTCAATTTTCTCTCAGTGAGGAAAGATAGCAAGTGGGGTTTTGACTATTTTTACAGACTGCCTCTGTCCATAAGGGACATAGGCACTATCCAATGGGTGAATTTGCAGTTTCTCATCCATCAGTCCAGATTGTGCTTGAAGATGGTCAGGGAAGGACTCTGCTTCACATGAATATGAAATCTATACCAAAAGAGGTGCAATCTCTGGGGCACATATCTGTCTCTCCAGCATGATCTATTCCTGTCAAAGATCAGGTTTAGATTTTTGGAGTGGGTAACACTCGGGCAGTTAGTTTTGTGAATATGCAAAATTTCCATCAGGGCTGTGTCAGAAACGGCCTTGTAGGTCAGACACAGATCACCCCTCAGTAATTAGTTGGAAACTGAATAAAGTGCTAGGGCTTTTAATTGGTCCACATATGACATGTTGGTTATAGCCTGTATTTTTTGGTGAGAAACCTCTGTGGATGCTCCAAGTGTTGCAGTTACCTAGCGAGGTACATGCCAAAGGGCGCACTGTACTTGATGACTGGTCGGATGCTCAGTACTTTGGTACGATGACATCCGTAGATATGGATGCCATGCCCTTACTTATAATCTGAGCCACATAGAAGGATTTCCTCACCATTATGGACATGTAGTGGTCAAAAGTTCAGATTGCTATCTACCACTCTTACAGGGGTGCTATCCATGTTGTAATATCCAGGGGTATTTGATTTCCCAAACTGTATTATTATGCACTTCTTCACATTTAGTTTGAGGCCACCCATGGCTCTGACACCAGTCATTAGTCTGCATCAGACCTTTCTCTAGGATATCAACATCATTTGGTGAGTCACTGATTGCCCCCAACTTGTAGTTATCAGCAAACCTGGTCCACAAAAGGCAATTTACATTTGCCTTGACATCTGAGAAGTATATTCCAAACAGGAAGGGGCCCAGCATTGCAGTGAGCCTTGTGGTACTCCAGTGTTGACTGGCCTCTTGCTGCACGTTGATTCCTCTGCTCTAACAACATGTGTCCTATCTGTGAGTCATCTAACTATCCATGTTGTGACGTAGAGGTTTATACTCAATTTGGTATAACATCTGAGTGGGGTATTATGTCAAATGCCTTGGCCAGGTCAAAGTAGGCAGTACGCTCTGCCTTATCCTCTCCCATGGCCTTGGTGACTTTCTCAAAGAAGTCCACCAGACTGAGCAGTCAAGACTTGCCTTTGATGAAGCTGAACTGGGCTGAATCTAGAGTCTGGAGATTTCCTTTGTTGTTGTTAATCAGGTCCATGATTATCGTTTCCATGGCTTTGCATATGAGGTCAGTCAGACTTATAGGTCAGTAGTTTCCTGGGTCAGTCAATGGTCCCCCCTTGTGCAGGGAGATGACTGTTGCTGTCCTCCACTCTACTGGCATGAAGCCTGTCTGGAGATTGTGGTTAAACAGATATCCAACCGAGTATGCTACATCATGTTTCAAACTATTTAATGGGCACCCTTGGATTCTGTCAGGGCCCACTGATGCCACGTTTCTAGCTTTAGAGAGTGCAATGACCTGTTCTTTTTTGATAACAGGCAAATGAATGGTAGGGGGTATTTTATGGGGGAGGGTGACCGGAGGTAATGAGGGTTTGAAACTTGAGCTTAATTTAGTGGCCAGCAAGTTGCTATTTCTTTTGGCTGAGTATAGGTAGGGCCATATACAGCCCAGTCATCACATTATTGAGTGTTTCCCTTAAGTATTCGTATAAAAGTAAAAAAATGCCTTGTGGTTATCCTTTGCTTGGGAGGCTATTTTAGTCTCATATTTAGCTTTTGAATACTTGACTAGTTCTCTGATTTGCCTGCTGAGACTAATAAGGAATTTTTTCTCTGTTGTGCATCCTCCCATTTACTTTTAGACAGGAATTTCTTCTTTCTGTTGTATAGTCTATTTATACCAGGGGTCCACCAGGGTGGCTTTTTTCCAATAAGTTCTGGGTTTAGTTCAGTCAGGTACTGCTGTTACTTTGTAATTGTTTAAGTTGTTGTATAGAGCATTGTTTTTGGTGTTAGAGGGAGCTTTAAAATTACATATGCTATCACTTAATAGAAGGTAATTTGCCTTGAAAATTTTCTTTAGGGTTTGATGCGGGCACCACTATTACATTTATTTCAAAGAAGACCAATTTATGGTCTGATCTTACCAATGAGGACACAACACTGTGGGAGGAGGGGGTGCAATGATCCCTCATGTTTGTGAGAAATATGTAAAGGATATTTGAGCCCCTAGTGGGACAATCAGTTGTTCCAGAGCATTTGCATTGATAAAGTCCAGGAAACTCTGTACCTGCATATTAGTGGTCATATATGTTTCCCAATTTATGGAGGGGTAGTTAAAATCAGTCATGAGTAGTGGGTTAGGCTGAATGGTAAGTGATTCTAGTAACTTCAGGTATGCAGAGTGATTTTAATTGTTCCTGACTAGGGACCTGTAGCTCATGATGATATTGAGGGGGATTTTGCCTATGATCAGCAGGACATGGAGTAAGTCAGTCATCCTGCTTGACCAATCCAGAGGTGTGATTACTTTTTATGTAAATGGAAAACCTCCTTCTTTTGTTTATTCCTTTTTAGAGGGTGGTCTGAATGTGAGATAAGCACAGGCATAATCAGGGCAAGGACAACTTCCAGGGAGTGCAGCTTCTTGTTAAGACTGCTTGCACTGAGCAATTCAGATGCTGCAAGAGCAACAGGGGGACTAGTAACGGTTGCAGAGATAGTTATTCTAAAGGAAATTTTAACTTAATAGCAATTGCATTTATACAGGGCACTGCTAACAGGCACTGTGTGAAGAGCAACCTAGCAGAAATACTTGGCTTATATAGAATCAGAAAATCAAGTTTTACAACAGCAAGGCCTGCAGACCAACATACAATAAGGTTTCGGTCAGCAGCCCCCACCTCAAATAGGTTTGCTAAAGCACACTTCTGCCACAAGAGTGCAGTTGGAAAACCCTCTTAATGTAAAAATGCATGTTTTAGAGCTCAAGTGCAGGGAAACTACACTGTCTTGATACCACTGCCCTTAAAACTAGCAGAGACAGTGTAATTTAGTACTACAGCAGGAGTGAAAACAGTTCAGCTTTGAAACACTACTAACATGCAAGAAATGTAGCAGTTAATACAGAATTCTTATGAAATACAGTAAAAATAATCAGCAGAAGTGCAAAATGATACTTTTCCTTGTTCTTTTAGAAGACGATGGCTTTAGATGCGGCAGATTCAGTGTAAATCTTAGGCAAAATAGCTAAACTATAAGTAGCTCTGAGGAATTCAGCACAAACCCAAACACTGACTATCATGACTGTGTGTGTGTGTGTGTGTGTGTGTGTGTGTGTGTGTGTGTGTGTGTGTGTGTGTGTGTGTGTGTGTGTGTGTGTGTGTCTAGTATCAGGTAAGTATGGCATTAAAAACAGATCTGATGTGTTCACTTCTACTCACTTAAAGGGGAGGGGGCTCCGGCATCAGTTTCTTACACTGTTAACACTAACACTTGTTCTGCTACACACTGATGAGGTTATCCTTTCAAATGAGCTCTGTCTCACAATTAAAAGAAGATATCTCCCATGGTGCTGGCAATTGGTACTGCATACTCTAGATTGTATAACAAGAGAGGTAGGTAGATTGAATCCGACTGTGTGCAAATAGTGCAAATGTGTGTCCCTAGTGCAGGTATATATGGTTTTAACAACTGATCTGATATGTACACTTCCACTCTGGTGACACATTTGCAGTGGAAGTGGGCTTCCCTATTAATTTCCTCCCCATTTAACACTAGCAATTGTTCTGCTACACAGTAATGAGCTCATCCTTTCAAATGTGCTGTATTTAACACTTGCATTACAACTTTTTCTGTGGCACTTGCTGTTAATACTCTCCCTACTAGATAGGTAGGTTGAATCCACCATTGACTAACTACTGTGAGTGTGTGTGTGTGTGTGTGTGTGTGTGTGTGTGTGTGTGTGTGTGTGTGTGTGTGTGTGTGTTTGTGTGTGTGTCTCCCTTTTGCACAAGGTAGGAATGGCTTCATCAACATATATAATGTGCTGCTTTACAGTAGTGATGGTGGGCTCTCCCACCAATTTCAGTCTGTTTTAGCACACACATCACCCTAGCAAAATTATGATGATGTTATCCTTTCAAATGTCTACTGTCACACTAAAAAACAAACATTTGATATGGTGCTAAAATTCATGCAATGTCCTCTAGCTTGTAGTCTTATTTAGGTAGTTAGTTCAAACCCAGACATTAAATCATAGGCTCAGTTGTGTCAGAGTGTATGTAAATGTACATGTAGGTAGGAATGGTGTCACCCACATACATGATCTATAGCCAGAGAGGGTTCTTTCACTACTTTTTGTCTATTTTAGCATAGACAACTGCTTTGTTAAATACTGATAAGGTCATCTGCTGAATGTGATTTATCTCAGTCCTGTAGTAAGCCTTTTCCTGTGGCATTGTGAAATAATACAATGTGATGTAGCTTATCAGCTTAGTAAGCCATGATTTTGAATCTGGCATTATCTGTGTATTGTGTCGGTGTGCTTCTACAGCCACAAAGATTACTGCATTATGCAGCACATGTGGTTGGGTATATCATGCAAAATCTTGTGGGAAAGAGTTAGATCACAACATTCTTTCAATAAGTTTAAAGGCACACATATGCCTTACAGCACTAAGGTGGTATAATCCCTTCAAACAGACCCTTTAACATTTGAAGTAAGACTTTTCATGTGATGTATGCACTCAAGATAATATCCTGTGGATTGTGTAGATGGATGGGTAAATGTTCAAAACCCACACTGACTGAGTAGTATGAGTGTGTGTGTGTGTGTGTGTGTGTGTGTGTGTGTGTGTGTGTGTGTGTGTGTGTGTGTGTGTGTGTGTGTGTGTGTGTGTGTGTGTGTGTGTGTGCGTGTGTGTGCGTGTGTGTGCGTGTGTGTGTGTGCGTGTGTATATGCGTGTGCGTGTGTCTCTTCTGTAAGGCATGAATAATGTCCACCATAGTTGTGATGTATATAATTACAATGGAAAAAAGCTCCTCCAATACTTTTAGGCCAAACAACTGATTTGCACTATGATGATGATGTCATGTCTTCAAATTTGTTCTGTCTTAGCTGTGGTAAGAATTTTTCTGTGGTACATGCAGTTAATATACATTACTGTAGATTATGTTCTTACATTGCAACTGTTCATCTCCAGCAAAGGACAACATAAAGTGTGTGTAGTATCATGACACAGTGACACATACAGCAGTGTATCAATTTGTTAGTTTGATCAAAGACTTTTCAACACATAGGCATTCTATTATGTTAGTGGTAGAACTCTCTATGGTGCATGGAGTTTATGATGACTTCTACCATGTTTCCCCCAATAGGCACTGGTTTAAGTCATCTTGTTCATTGCCTTACTTAGTGGCTTGCACAATCAATGAGCACTGCTGCTTGCTGTGATAACAGGAGTGAAGCATGTAAGCCTAGCACAACATGTTCATAGGTTCATAGGTAGGAACTAGGCTATCTGCCCAAGGGCATTTATAAGCCTAGCCAGAGTGTGTCAGCGTTCACCACCACATTGATTAACTAACTGATCCTCTGTTAAGCAGAGCCAATGAAGTGATCCCAGGGGTGTATTTTCTGTTACACATCCACTCGTCAAGGTTTCTCTTGAAGAGTGTTAGTGAGGGGCTCTGCCTGATGTAATTTGGAATTTTGTTCCAAAGCATGGGGAGTCTCTGTGACAGGAATCTATCCCTCCAGCATGTTCTATTTATTGTTGTGGCGAGGTTTAGCTCACTAGAGCGCACAGCTCGCAGTGACTTGGCTTCTTTAGGTGGAGCATGTTCATCAATTCTGAGTTGGACATGACTTTGTAAGTCAGGCAGAGATCACCTCTGAGTAAGCGATATGCCACTGAGTACAGCCGGAGTTTTTTCAGTTGGGCTGCATAAGACATATGTTTGAGGCCAGTAATTCTCTTGGTGAGGTACTTTTGTGGTCTTTCCAGCTGTTGGAAGTGTCTTGTGAGGTACATCCAAAATGGGGCATTGTACTCTATGATGAGTCTATTGAGTGACGAGTAGAGGGGCACTATAACTTCTTTATTTCTAGATACGAACCCTTTAGTAATTAGATGGGCCACATAGAAGGATTTCCTAACTACTTTGGCAATATGATTGTCAAAGGAGAGATTACTATCTACCTGGGTCCCCAGATCTCTTATTACGTCTTCTGTATTAAGGGGGCTGCCACCTATGTGGTAATCCGTGGGTGTTTTGTTTTTCCCAAACAGGATGACTATGCATTTTTTGGCATTTAGCTTGAGGCCATGACTTTGACACCAGGTGTCTGTCTCAGTGCACATATTGTTTTTATGTATTCTTGTATCATATCTTACTGATCTAATTAATTGTTTTCCTGAGGAGCTTTTCTCCCCAGACTTCCACTCAAAAAGGGTTTGGCTCAGTTGGACTATCCCAGTTAACACATGTCAAATAAAAAAATAAAATAAAATGTTAATGAATCCCCAGGATTATCATTTCAAATTAAGTATAACCAAATGTAAAGTAAGAATGACAATTCTGAAATGAATTGTTCATATTCTGTTGTCAGAGAATAAGGATTATGTACTAAAAAATCAGAGCAGTTATGAAAATGTCAAGGTCTGAAGACAAGCAGGCATCACATTTGTTTCTAGGCAAGTTTGAGTAACTTCAAAGTTCACACTTAATATGTCTCCAGTAACTACACCTGTAAGAAAGCTGTTAAATTCAAGATGGTGCCAGTGAATGGAGCTATGAACAGGATGAGTTTTAAAACATTGAAGATACTTGTTGCAAATGCACTAACATCAAAATATTATTATTTAACTACACAGCTGTGCTGCAAATAGATGGCAGTGAAAATAGCATAAGAACTGTGAGCCTTCAAATGAACAAATATTATACCTGTGTGTACAAGACCATTTAGAGATACACAAACGAGAGATGTTCAGCCAGGAAAAGGAATTGTTAGCAATAATGCTTGAATGAGACATTTTTTAACTGTAATTATGGTAAAGAAGTACAACTGATAATAGACTACAAACCCTTGCAAAGCATATTAAGACATTTTTTGCACAATGTCCCTCCAAGATATGCTACTTAATCTACAGAAGTATGACAATAATTTCCATTACTATGAAACTTTACATGCACCTCCTACCATCTAACCATGGGCTTTTGAATATTGGCTAAGGCTCTTGCCACCCCCATAGTGCCTTTTTTAGGCAAGGCTCAAAAGACAAACCCACCTCCATAGACAACACAAAGAAAAAGAAACTAAAGGTAATGCTGCTCAACGCCAGAAGTCTAAACCTCAAAATGCATGCACTCGAGGCTCTCCTCAGTATGGAGAATATCGATATCTGTGCAGTAACAGAAACCTGGTTTAAGGCTCCCGAGAGCACCCCAGCACTACCAGGTTATGCTTTTCTGCCCCAAAACTCAGACCAAACCACAAAAGGAGGGGGGGTATCCATATTCATCAAAGATACCCACAACTCCAGGTTAGTGGCACTGCACGAAGCATCAGAGACCATCCATGTGCAACAAACAGTGGGCAAAACTGCCTTTCAGTTTGTAGCCTGCTACAGACCACCCTCACAAACTCAGGAACCCCTGTCAGATTTCCTGAGAACACTGGAGAATATGAAGGTCTCTCCAAACACCATCATATTGGGTGACTTCAACTACCCAAACATAAACTGGGAGCATTACTCAAGCCCTAACACCCTCGCCCAATGCTTCCTAGAATTTATAAACTCAAATGCTATGGAACAACTGGTCACCACTCCCACAAGAGGGGAAAACATATTGGACCTGATCATCACCAACATGGGGACTCTATGTTCCATACCAGAGGTATACCCATCATTGGTAAGATCTGACCATAAATTAATCTCACTGGACATCCATATCCCGTCCCCAGCCCCAGCCAAGGAAACCACAGTGAAGAACTTCTCAAAAGCAAACTTCACACTTCTCAAAACCGAGGTGGAATCCTTCAAAGCCCCCGGGCCAGTGGAAAATACAGCCCAAACCACAGAATCCTTTACAAATGCATTCTATGGACACCTATAGGAATGCATGGATCATGCTATACCAAATAAAAACCAAGACTCACTCCTCCAAAGGCAGGAGGCCTGTCTGGTGGACCCCAGCCATAAATAAGCTATACAATAGAAGGAGGAAGCTACTACATGATAGAGCAAAATCCCAAAAAGGGAAGGCATCTCTGATCAGTACTAGCAAGAAACTACGATCCCTCATAAAATTATCTAAGGCCAGCTTCAAAAGAAAAATTGCACAAGACACTAAAGATAATCACAAGGCCTTCTTTAGTTATGTCAGGAACCTGGGTGGCAGCTCCCAGATATGCTCTGAGTTAGTGCAAAATGACAAAAAATACACTGAAACCACAGAAATTGCCAACATCCTGGCAGACAGGTTCAGTGCAAACTTATCCCCTCCTTCCCCCCAAAAGAGCAAATGTCTATCCCAACAGAGTGTAGCCTTCCTGACATCACAGATGCACAGTTGAGAGCTGCCCTCTCCAAAGCAAAAAACAAAGCATCAATGGGACCGGACGGTGTCCTGGGCTGCGTCTTACACGAGCTCCAAGAAGAACTGAACCCTCACATAAAGTCACTGTTCAATCTCAGCTTTACTGCAGGATATGTACCCAAGGAATGGCGTACAGCAACAGTGGTCCCACTCCACAAAGGTGGTGCCACAACGGACCCCAGAAACTATCACCCTATAAGCCTGACTAGCCTGGTCTGCAAAGCTATGGAGTGTATCATCATGGAACTGATAAACAAAGACATTGGGAACCTCCAAACACTGGATCCTACCCAATTCGGCTTTGTTAAGGGCAGATCTTGCCTCTTGAACCTGGTCAACTTCTTTGAAACAGTCAACAAGGCCATAGATGAAGGGAAGGTAGTCCACACAGCCTACCTGGACCTCGCAAAAGCCTTCGACACAATAACCCACTCGGGCATCATAAATAAGCTCACCACCTTAAATATCAACCTCTATGTCACAAGATGGGCTGCAAACTGGCTCAGGGATAGAACCCACATGGTCAGAATTGCAGGTGCCATGTCAGACTCTAAACCAGTTACAAGAGGAGTCCCAAAAGGCTCAGTCTTGGGACCTCTCTTGTTCGGTATATATTTCTCTGAGGTACAAGCTAACACGGGAGAACTATGGCTGACCAAGTTCGCAGATGACTGCAAACTGGGTGCCATAATTGACTCACCAACTGACACAAGCATCCTCCAAAAGGGTCTCACAGAGACGGATAACTGGTGCCAGAGCCATGGCCTAAAGCTAAATGCCAAAAAGTGCATAGTCATCCCCTTTAGGAAAAACAAAGTGCCCACAAATTACCACATAGGTGGTAATCCATTAAGTACGGAAGAAGTAATTAGGGATTTGGGGACCCAAGTAGATAGCAATCTCTCCTTTGACAATCACATTGCAAAAGTGGTTAGAAAGACCTTCTATATAGCTCACCTTATCATGAAAGAGTTCACATCTAGATCAAGAGAGGTCATTGTGCCCCTCAACTCATCACTCATCAGGCCCATAATTGAATACAATGCCCCATTTGGGATGTACCTTACCTGACACCTGCAGCAACTGGAAAGACCCCAAAAGTACCTCACCAAGAGGATCAAGGGACTCAAACAGATGCCTACGCAGTTAGGCTAAAGAAACTCCAGCTCTACTCAGTTGCTTACCACCTACTCAGAGGCGATCTGTGCCTGACATATAAAGCCATGTCCAAACCAGAATTAATGGACATGCTCCACCTCAGGAAATCCAAATCCCTTAGAGCTACACACTCCAGGGACTTAAACCTCAGCACAGAAATAAATAGGACATGCTGGAGGGACAGATTCATATCCCAGAGGCTCCCTCACTCTGGAACAAAATCCCAATCCATGTTAGGCAGAGCCCCTCAATGACCCTCTTCAAGAGAAATCTTGACGAGTGGATGGGAGATCGTAGGTTTACCCTTGGGATCTCTTCTGTGTCCCTACTAGACAGAGGCACAGTAAACTAACCTTAAAAGGGCTATCTTCTGTGACCTACTATACAGAGGCACAGTCAAGTAATCTAAAAGGGTGGTGAAAGCCAAACACACTCTGGCTAGGCTTATAAATGCCCTAGGGCAGATAGCCTAGTATCAACCTATGAACCTATGAACCTATATATTGTATATATTTCCTTATATTATTTATATATTTTACTAGACTTGTTTTTCATTGTACATATTAACACATATCTTAATTTTCTACTTGTGTTAATATTTTTTATATTTTTTGTTACTGTCATCTGGGCTGAGACTAGATATATCAAATATGATCTCTGTGCTACTCCTGTTAGCAAATTCAAATAAATAAATACAGACCAGACAAAGGAACTACATAGGATAGATTTGTTGAACTAAGAACATTTGCAGAGAGGCATGAAAAAGTGTCAGGAAAATGAGTGGAGGTTTTCTGAGTAAGGCTACAGTTGGCAATGACAGAAGGATACGGAAAGGAATTCTAGAGATTTAATGACCCTCTCAAATACAGCTACTGAAATGCAATGTTACAAACAGAGACTGACCTGACAGGAAAGGACTACGTTCTGTTCGATTCTTATTCTTCAGAACTGTCAAAATATAGTGTTCAATTAACTGAGAAAAAACTGTTTAAGATGGTACATGAATCACATCAGAGAATAGAATGTGCAAAAAAAAAAAAAAAAAAAAAAAACAACAAATGTAATGTATTGACCATGAACTCTGACTCAGAAATAACAGCCCAAGTATAATTAGTGCATTCAAATCTGCATTCTGCTGTAGGTACCTGATGTTAAATCTGATGATGCTACACAGTACACAATTAAATGGTTAGAGAATTTGTGTATAAGTTGGAACTCAGAACTATAACACTCACTCTACACTGTCTGCAAATAAATGGACATGTCAAGAAAATTATCTAAACTGTGAAAGATGTCACAGGAAAGACAAGTACCAATTATTATGAGGATTGGCACCCCTTTGTTTTGTTATAAGGACTGGCACCCCTTTATTTTATTATAAGGACTGGCACTCCTTTATTTTGAAGTGCAGCAATAAAATATGCTCCTAATCAATCCCCTGAAGTCTGACATTGTGATACCCTTAAAAATCTCCAGAAATCCACAAACAGACAGAAGAGAAGTACTTAGAAATCAACGTGGACCTTACTGTTTTGTTGGCTGAGCATATTGACAATATTAATAGAAAACAATCTAACAACTGAAACCATGTTACAGAATCGTACAACATCTCACCACTATAACTCATAATGCCTTCATTAAAAATGTACATATTCCCAAAAATTGAATATGGGCTCTGTCTTGTAACCTTACATTCCAGCATAAACACATGTAAAATGCAAACTTGAATAACTCTAAACTCAGAATCCTAAACTCATGATTGCCAACTTCTATAGCACTGTAATTGGCTATACTTACAAGAGCGCCACATTTCTACTTAGCAGTAACATCTACAAGCTGTTAAAAATTGGCAGCTACCCTCCCTGAAAACAAAACTACTAATCAAGCAGCCTAACGGCATTTATTTATTTATTTATTTAACATTTGTTGACCAGGAAAGTCCAACTTGGAATGAAGCCAATTTTTAGCAGAGACCTGGGGAGAAACACTCCAGATGCATGTTATTGTGACATGGGAGTAAAACGGAGCACCCGAAGGAAACCCGCATGAATGCAGGGAGGACATACAGACTCCACATAGAAGGCAACCTGGCTGAGAATAGAACAGGAGAACCGCTTGGTATGAGGCGACAATGCTAACCACTGCACCACTGCACCATCCAATGACCTGCTTAGAGACAGAGAAAATAGAAATATCTTCATTAAACCTCATTCTAAACCCTCCACTGGAGAAAGTACTATCGCTAGGCTAGCCCAAATATTTAGATTCGACTACCTGCAAATGTGGTGCAGTGAGATACACTTAAATTATTTAGAAACAATGGCTGGTCATCTCAGCTCATGCTGCAGTGGTATCTTTATTGTAAAGACATAATTTTAACAAATGACCACTGATTAAAAGCCTACCTTAATTGTAGGTAATATAAATCACAATATCACATTTATAATTCTAAATAGCATCAAATGTACTGTCACTGCTTTGTTAGTGTACTATGTGGAAATCTGTGTAATCTTTAGTCTATGTCTAATTTTCTGTTTTTGAATTACACCATGGTGCATTGGCCATGGCTAAAAAGAATCTATAATCCAATCCACTTACCTAGTTATCAGACTGAAATAAACAAGTAAATAAATAAATAAACAATTAAAATAATCCTTAGTTGCTAATATGCAGAAAGTTAAAACCAAATAGCTTACTTTATTTTTATTACTGATGACTGCAATCTAATGCAAAGTACAAGACATACTGAAAAGAAATGTAGAATATGAACAGCCAAAGCATGTGTTTGAGGAAATTGAGTATGTGACAGTTTGTATGTATTAAAATGTACTGTGTACTGTGAACTTTGGATGAACTCTGAGCAACGAGAAAATACTGAAAAACAAGAGTCTGGCTGAAAGCAGGAAATGTGCCTTTTATGGAAGTGCATCCGATTTTCTTTCTCTGCCTAGAGATATGATGATGTGAATTGTCTTATGTTTACAGGTAAACCTTTGATTGGTTAATTGCCCTGTATAATGATCTAATTGGTTAATTTATATATTTTTGTACTGTCAGCAATATCACCAGTATATAAGCTTGTTTATTCCTTTGTTCTGGGAGTCTCCCTGGTGCTTTCCATGGGGCTCCCGCACGTGTGTACTGTAGATAATAAAAACCACTGAAAGAGAGAAAGAACTGTACTTGCTTCATTTTCAAAGAAATGTGTAATGTAACAATTGGTGCTGTTTATTCGGATCTGAATTGAGAACAAGCTGCAGCAGTCAGAAAGTGGACGAAATACTGCTAATGAAAGGGCCCATAACAGACTTTTCTGTTTCTGCAATGTTTCTTTCATCTCTCTGTATCTGCCTGCCTTAAAGATTTGAATTTTTTTTATTTTATGCAGAAAAATATATGATTTCTCTCATTCAGTTGTTTTGAGGTAAGTGGCATGCATTTCTCTTCTGCTATTAAATGTGCAGTATGAGTGTGGGTTAATACGGAAATACTGATGACATAAGTATGAAAGGAGGAATGATAGTGGGGTAACAAGACATTTATATAATGCCTTAGCTAAACCTGTGTTAAACAAGTATAGCTTACTGAGTGAAAATGGAAGCGAGTGCGAGAAAAATAACTGAGCCAGAAAGAGGTACACCAGCTGGTTATATGTTCTATCGTGTGTCCCGGGACAGTTGTATGTTTTTAAATCAGTAGATCGCCCTTACTAAAAATGACAGTGACCTTGCTTTTCCCGAAAATGGTAGTTTTAATAAAGATATATTGACTAATTTGCAAAAGAAATTAAAAAAGAAAGGAAGAATACCAGGGTTGTGCTGGGCAGCTTTTAATGATTGGATGTGTGAAGCTAAAGAAAGGGAAAGGACTCGGTCGTCAGTAGTCTTAAGGACAATCAAAAGAAACTAAAAGAGCAGATAAAGGAACTGCGACATACTGCGAGTAATCTAGATGTAGCAAACGTTAAATGCTTAAAGGAACCACCCTTTAAAGGATTATATCCTGTACAAGAATTAAGTAAATTACAAATAACTGAATCATCTGAGGATGATAACCCCTGGTTCCCACCACCCCCTATGGCTCCTCCACCGCTATATCAGCCTTCACAGGTTCAAGATGGAGCAGTGAGGTCCACAACAGAGGGCGAAGGCCAGCGGGGAGAAGAGCAGACTGCACCCGACTCTGGAAGCGGAGATCGGGCAATGGGAAGTCAGCCTAGCAAACCGCTTATAGAACAACCTGACCAAATGGATACAAGTAAACCATCACCTAGACTAACCCGTTTGAAGACAAAGAAACAACAGAAAAGAAAAGCACAAATGCTTTTTGACCCTAGGTCTAGCCAGCCGAAAATATATCACAATAAAAAAGCTGTATATTTGCACAAGGGTAAAATTTACAAACAATGTCCAATTGTGATTGAAGACAATGACGGCTACATTGGTCCGAACAAATCTAATCCAAATTCTGATTCTGAATCGGACACTAGCCCATCAGATGAATAAGGAGTATTCCCATTGAGAGAAGTCCCAAACCCAGCACATGCTAGGGATGCGGGACAACCGGCTACTGTAGTGGTACCTAGGGCATGGTCAGCAGTTGATTTTCAAGTGATCACTAAATCACTTCCACCTATTCGTAATAATCCAGTGAAGTTTCAATGCATATTGGCAGGACATATCTGTTTGCAAAATCCTACCATAGAAGAGGTTAGAGCTGTCCTCCAATACGCTGTCCCAGCTGATCTGATGAAACGTATCTGGGATCATGCTAATATTCCTACCCCAATACCGAAGCACAACACGCAAGGGGAGAATGGATTTGAAGCAGTTAGGCAACATATAGTTGATTCTATCACTGTAATAGTGCCACCTACCCCCAATTGGTCGAAAATTAAATCAGTCATACAGAAAGAGGATTAGCCTATAGAAGAATACTTAAATCGACTCACTGAAGCCTTTGAGGCATATTCTGGGTACCCAGAGCCCACCGAAGGACCAGCACAAAGCGGGCTGTCAGCTGCCTTTGTAGATGGGCTACGCCCTCAGGTGAGGGACAAGTTAAAGGAAGTATGTTTAAACTGGCCTAGTTTGGGCTTACATGAATTAGTCCAGCAGGTACAATACCTATCCGACCATTTAGCTAAAGAAAAGAAGGATTTACAGGAGAAATTAGTAAAAGCACAAATCCAAATGCATAACATTTTTGGTCAGCAGGGTAGAGAACGAGGACGAGGGAGAGGGAGGGGTGGATGCCAAGGACCAGCAAATCAGAATAGACAAAACTGGCAGGGAACACAGTCAGCTCCACCCCAGAATTCTAGTAATCAGACAGAGTGTTTCAACTTTGGCCAACCAGGCCATTGGAAAAATGAGTGTCCATATTTGGCTGAGCAACCTGCACCATACACCGATATGTCACAACAGTGGAATTCTAGTTGGACGCCGTCCAATCGACAGCAACCACAATGAAGGTTCCCTGAACAGAAACAACAGCAATTGTGTCCTTTTATTCCTGTGGATCAGGGTGGTTCACATGTTATGTTACTGGTTAAAAATAAACCCTATCCATTTTTAATTGATACTGGAGTGACTAAATCCATGCTAGCTGGCACAGCAGCCATGAATGTTCCCCTCTCCGACAAGATAACTAGGGGGTTGGGTGTCTCTGGTATACCTATTGAGTGCTCCGAAACTATTCCAGTCCCAGTAACTTTGGGACCTCTGCAGGATAACCATGCATTTTTAGTAGGACCTACAGCACCTTTAAATCTATTAGGAAGAGACTTGCTTTGCAAAATGGGGGCCACCATTTTTTGCACAGCTGATGGAGTTTATCTCCAAGTACCTTCAGACCAACAGGACAGTACCCTGGCAGCTTTAGATGACACCGTCATTTTACAGACGATGTGTATTCAGCCAAATTCTGACAGAAACGAGTATTTACATTCCCTACCCTCTCACCTGTGGACTACTCATGACAATGATGTAGGGTTTTTGACCTCAGCTACTCCTGTAAAAATAACCCTAAAACCAGGTGCAAAGTTACCATGAGTACCACAGTACTCATTGACAGCTGAGGCTATATCTGGCACTGCCCCTGTTATTTCTGCATTAGAACAGCAAGGGATCATAGTACCCACCACAAGCCCATGTAACACCCCAATATTACCGGTAAAAAAACTTGGCAAACAAGCTTACAGATTTGTGCAAGACTTGCGAGAAGTTAACAAAGCTGTTTTGCCTGTTTTCCCGACTGTACCAAACTCAGCTACTATTTTAAGCTGTATCCCACCTACTGCAAAATGTTTTACGGTAATAGATATTTCATCAGCCTTTTTCTCTATTCCAGTGCATCCTGACAGTCAGTATTTGTTTGCATTTACCTACAAAGGTCAGCAGTATACTTGGACTCGATTGCCCCAAGGATATGTAGAACCCCAACCTTATTTTCTAGAGAGATGCGTAGACAGCTACAGGATTTACAACTACCATCACATTCAGTTCTAGTCCAATATGTGGATGATATTCTTATAGCTTCGCCAGACAGCAACTCATGTAGGGAAGATTCCCTTCTAGTGTTAAACTTTTTAGCTACACAAGGGTTTAAAGTAAATAGATCAAAATTACTATTCTGTCAGGAAAGGGTGCAGTATTTGGGACATATTAGTACAATGGGTTCTCGTCAAATACTCCCAAATCGCATAACTTCTATTCAAGATGCCCCATGTCCTGTAACTCAAAGGCAGCTTCGAGGATTCCTTGGCCTAGCAGGATACTGTAGACAGTGGGTGCCTAATTTTTCAGAAATTACAGCCCCCCTGCTACAACTCCTGAAAAAGGATATTACGGAACCTTTACCCTGGACACCACAACATGATGAGGCTTTTCAGGCTATAAAAACAGCCTTGGTAAATCCTCCTGCCTTAGGGTTGCCAGATTATTCTAAACCTTTTGTTTTCTTTTGCTGTGAGTGAAACAAGACTGCCTTGGGTCTCCTAGCCCAGCAAAACACTGGAGGCTACCAGCCTATTGCTTACTACAGCCCTCAGCTAGATCCGGTTGCCTCTGGTTACCCAGCTTGCTTATGGGCTGTGGCAGCCGCTGCTGTCTTAGTTGACATGGCGGCCCTACTAACCTTGGGACATGATAGTATACTAGCAGTCCCACATGCAGTTCAAGCATTACTTTTGAAAACAAAAACATAGTATCTTTCAAATGCACGTCCTACTAAGTATGAATTAAGTTTAATAAATAACCCCACCCTGCAAGTCATACGCTGCCCACCACTGAACCTTGCATCTTTAATACCAACATCGGATGAGGGCGAACCACATGATTGTGTGCTTGTAGTTAACTCTGTTCTTTCTCCTAGGTTACACCTGTATGACACTCCTTTGCAAAATCCTGATTTGGTTCTTTTTGTTGATAGATCCTGCTTACGGACAAACTCCAGAGAATTCCAAGCAGCTTGGTCAGTCTGTACACTGACTGAAGTTTTAAGGTCAGCATGATTACCCCCAGGCACTTCTGCACAGGCTGCAGAACTAGTGGCATTACCAAATGCATGCAAAATAGCTAAGGACAAGTCTGTCACTATATATACTGACTCCCATTATGCCCATGGTGTTGTTCATGATGTTGGTATACTATGGAAGGAACGAGGGTTTTTAACTTCTTCCGGGGCACCCGTTAAAAAACATTTTTATATCAATAACTTGTTACAAGATTTATTATTACCATCTGAACTTGCTGTTGTTAAATGTGCAGCCCATCAATCTAATGACTCTTTTGAAACTAAGGTCAATAATTTAGCTGACTGGGCTGCTAAACAGGCTGCTCTCTCACAAACTGTTCAGGGACATTTTTTGCAGCCTCTGCAACCAATGGTTACTTTTGATACCACAGTGTTAAAAGCTCTACAAAATGAAGCTCCAGAATCAGAAAGGAGAACATGGCTGGCTCAAGGTTGTTTAAAATGCTCTGATCTCATTTGGCAACATCCGGACGGCAGACTGGTCTGCCCAATGTCCATGTTAAATTCTCTTATTAAAGCGTATCACTTGCCAGCTCATGTTGGTGTGCAAGCATTAATAAAACAAATCCAAAAGGATTGGTTTGCCCCAGGACTTTCTGCTTCTGTACAGCATTTTTTGAGCACATGCTCCATTTGTTTACAGTATAACATTTCAAAAGGCACTATGGCTCCCGCACAACCACTGCCAAAACCATTGGGACCATTTTGCACTTTGCAATGGGATTTTATTGAACTTCCACCTTATGCGCATTTCAAATATGTTTTAACTGTTGTTGATGTTTTTCTGAGTGGTTAGAAGCCTACCCATGTATTACAGATGATGCTATTTCAGTTTCTAACAAACTTTGTTATGAATTGATACCTCGTTTTGGTGTTCCCTGTCAAATATATTTGGACCGTGGAAAACATTTTACTGCTCAGTTAATTGATTCACTATGCAAAATGTTAGGCATCACTCTAAAATTTCATTGCCCATATAGACCACAGGCATCAGATATTATTGAACGCATGAATCAGACCCTGAAAACCAGACTTGCTAAAATTATTACTGAAACGGGCCTCACTTGGGTACAGGCTCTACCTCTAGCCCTACTCTCTATGACAGTGCAAATGCATCCTACTAAAGGTCTTTCTCCTCATGAAATCCTAATGGGCCACCCTATGCGTATGCCCATGACTCCACCACCACCCTTTTCTGAGTATGATGCATTTGATCATGATATTCTTCTGTATTGCACTTCTCTTGTTTCTTTTTTACAGTTTCATCATCACCAGGTAGCAGCGACTCAACATATCCCAGATCCTTTCCTGTCCTCGGCACTACAACCAGGAGATTGGGTATACGTCAAGTCATTCTCTCGAAAAACAGATCTTCAACCATGCTGGAAGGGGCCCTTCCTGGTTCTACTTACGACATCATCAGCGGTTTGACTACAAGGCTCACCCACCTGGATTCACATATCGCATGCCAAGAAGGTCATCCCATCTGAAGATCAACAGCCTCTACCTTTTGCTACTTCTGATTCTCCACCTATTGCTACTCGTACTCAAAGCCATACTGTACCAGCACCTGACAATGCCTGACGTTTATCCATTTGGACAACCTCACCAAGTGCAACCGCCATTTCCACAAACGTACTGCACAACTATTTTGGTGGTTATTCCTTGTTGTTTTGATATTTTTACTGTGGCCATTTTTATTTCCTGCTCCAACTGCGCCTCATGCCAAATGAGCTGGATGGCATCCACCTTTCAACACCTACCAAGCCATTAAATACGCATATGCATCATCCCTCAATGTCTCAGACTGCTGGATTTGCACTGCTATTCCTACTGTTCATGGGGGATTGATGCTAAATATAGTCCCTTTAGGGGTTAATGAAACTTGGATGAATCTGATCTACGATACATCAAATGTTATTTCAAAGGACAAGACAGCATTACAATTGTCCCTCCGCCAAAACAGAACTGTGTGTTTTCAAAAACTTGGTAAAACTAGAGTCGGGTGGAGCTATTGTAACAAAACAGTGGTATATAACTGCACTACAGACAATTCGGGTTGTGTAACAGATTTCTCACCTATAAAAAGACCTGTTAAAGACTCTATAGCTAACTTTTCCCAGAAAATGGAAACTGTTTATTGGAAAATATTCCAAGGACTGCAGGACGCCGGGGATCACTTCAAGTCTATCAACATCACCATTAAAGTAGAAAATTGTTATTCTGTGTGCCGAAGAAAAGCATATAAATGGCTACCAGGAAACTAGTATGGCAGCTGCTTCCTGGGCTACCTGGTTCCAGCTATTCGACATGTATCTGTATTACCTAAGGGAAAAATTTGAAACGTTCAAGAGGTCAAGAAGCCTGCCAATCCTGTAGGTCAAGTTGATGCTTCATGGATCTATCATCATGACTTAGCTCATGCTAGTACCAAAGGACTGTCTCATATGGACTTGGATGATGGCATCATATCATGGGCTGGTATAATTTCATCATACAGAGCAGTTAAATTAATTTGGGAACTGAGAAAGCTATCTAAATTGCTTGAAATATTAAGCAATGCTACATTTTCTGCCTTAGAACTAGTGACTGATGAATTGACGGCTATGAGAGCTGTAGTACTCCAAAACTGTATGGCTCTCGATTTCACCCTTGAACTTGCACTTTAATCCAGGAGTAGTGCTGTACGTTTATTCCTGATAATCAGCACGAAATTGAAAGCCATCTTGAACTGAAACAAAGAATTTCAGAACTCTTGAAGGCCAAAGAGGCTGGTTAACCAACCTGTTCTCAGGCTGGGGAGGTGGACTGTTGAAGCTGCTCTTATTAATTGCAGTATTAGCAATTGTTGCTTTTCTTGTCTTATTGCTAATCAAAGCACTGATCTTGAAATTAATGTCTTCCAAAACTGTGAAGAAAGTGCCTACGTTTTATATGCCTACAGCTATGAATGTAGACGATGAAATGACAATGTTTTCCAATGATGAAAAGACCGGTAGCATGGTTATGCTAGGTTTGGGACAAATGTATGATAGGCTAAGTGGTGATGCTTACACAGCATCAAATGGGGGATTGTAGAATATCAACAGCCAAAGCATGTGTTTGAGGAAATTGAGTATGTGACAGTTTGTATGTATTAAAATGTACTGCGTACTGTGAACTTTGGATGAACTCTGAGCAACGAGAAAATACTGAAAAACAAGAGTCTGCCTGAAAGCAGGAAATGTGCCTTTTATGGAAGTGCATCCGATTTTCTTTCTCTGCCTAGAGATATGATATGAATTGTCTTATGTTTACGGGTAGACCTTTGATTGGTTAATTGCCCTGTATAATGATCTAATTGGTTCATTTATATATTTTTGCACTGTCAGCAATATCGCCAGTATATAAGCTTGTTTATTCCTTTGTTCTGGGAGTTTCCCTGGTGCTTTCCATGGGGCTCCCACACATGTGTACTGTAGATAATAAAAACCACTGAAAAAGAGAAAGAACTTTACTTGTCTTCATTTTCAAAGAAATGTGTAATGTAACAGAAATAAAAGTAGATTGACATACTGCTGTAAAAAAAAAACTGCAGAGAACTACCAGAAGTGCACGCTGGAGAGAAAATAAGGACAAAAAAAACAAAAAACAAATGTTTAAGAATAAAAAAGCCATGCAAAAGTTATTAGCCAGAAGTTTATCAAGCAACTGCATCCACTAAAGGTTTGTGCTGCTCATCAGAAAGATAAAAAGCCATACATGAAGAAGTGCAGGCATTTGTATATGCAAATGTATCAATGCGTCTGGCAATTAGTACAGAGGTTTACTGCTATGACTTTTTAAGCTGTTTTCTGTGGGCTCTTCTGGGACCTTAAGCAAGTCAATTAATAAGATAGTGTTTTGGAGCAGTTGAGAAATTGGTCTAGTCTGTTAAATGATCTAAATAAAAGAACTAATAATTACCTATGAACATAAAATGTTCCAGCAATAACAACTAAAAATGTCATAACCATTACTCTCACAAAAAATATACACTATGTTAACTGTTATAGTCAAAAGCCACAGAGAGAACCTCTTCAGTTTATGTGTCCAAGCAATCACATTGGATATTATACTTTTGGAAGCCATGGGAAAAAAACAGATATGAACACAATTCTAAATCCTGAAAGACTGCATTATCATTAAAATGTTTTTGAATGTATAAAGGAGATATTACTTGAGAGGAAAAAGTATGTGGCATAGGTTCATAGGTTCATAGAAGGTTACTAGGCTAATGGCCCTAGAGCCCTTACAAGCCAAGCCTTATTTATCCTGAGTTGTCACCGTTGTCTGTGGTTAGGTGAGTGAAGTGCACAGATGTAAGGAACTATGGTGGTTCATAGGTTCATAGGTTGGTACTAGGCTATCAGCCCTAGGGCCTATACAAGCCTAGCCATAACAATTTCTTGGCTATTTCTTCCCACAATATTTACTTCCCTGGACCCATGTCCAGCAAGGTGACTGACGTGATCCCCGGGGTGAATTTCTTATCTCCTATTCAATTGTCATGGTTCCTTTTGAAGAGGGCCAAAGAGGCACTGTGCCTGACATGTATGGGCAGTCTATTCCAGAGACTGGGGAGTCTCTGGGTCAGGAACATATCTCTCAGGCATGTTTTGTTCATTGTGATGACAAGGTTTAGATCCCTGGAGCATGTGCCTCTGAGGGATTGGGATTTATTTAAGTGTAGCATGTCCAACAGCTTTGGGATTGACATGGCCTTGTATGTTAAGCAGAGATCGCCTCTGAGTAGACAATATGTGTTTGAGGAAATTGAGTATGTGACAGTTTGTATGTATTAAAATGTACTGCGTACTGTGAACTTTGGATGAACTCTGAGCAATGAGAAAATACTGAAAAACAAGAGTCTGCCTGAAAGCAGGAAATGTGCCTTTTATGGAAGTGCATCCGATTTTCTTTCTCTGCCTAGAGATATGATGTGAATTGTCTTGTGTTTACAGGTAAACTTTTGATTGGTTAATTGCCCTGTATAATGATCTAATTGGTTCATTTATATATTTTTGTACTGTCAGCAATATCGCCAGTATATAAGCTTGTTTATTCCTTTGTTCTGGGAGTTTCCCTGGTGCTTTCCATGGGGATCCCACACATGTGTACTGTAGATAATAAAAACCACTGAAAGAGAGAAAGAACTGTACTTGTCTTCATTTTCAAAGAAATGTGTAATGTAACAGAAATAAAAGTAGATTGACATACTGCTGTAAAAAAAAAAAACTGCAGAGAACTACCAGAAGTGCACGCTGGAGAGAAAATAAGGACAAAAAAAAAAAAAAAAAATGTTTAAGAATAAAAAAGCCATGCAAAAGTTTTTAGCCTGAAGTTTATCAAGCAGCTGCATCCACTAAAAGGTTTGTGCTGCTCATCAGAAAGATAAAAAGCCATACATGAAGAAGTGCAGGCATTTGTATATGCAAATGTATCAATGCATCTGGCAATTAGTGCAGAGGTTTACTGCTATGACTTTTTAAGCTGTTTTCTGTGGGCTCTTCTGGGACCTTAAGCAAGTCAGTTAATAAGATAGTGTTTTGGAGCAGTTGAGAAATTGGTCTAGTCTGTTAAATGATCTAAATAAAACAACTAATAACTACCTATGAACATAAAATGTTCCAGCAATAACAACTAAAAATGTCATAACCATTACTCTCACAAAAAATATACACTATGTTAACTGTTATAGTCAAAAGCCACAGAGAGAACCTCTTCAGTTTATGTGTCCAAGCAATCACATTGGATATTATACTTTTGGAAGCCATGGGAAAAAAACAGATATGAACACAATTCTAAATCCTGAAAGACTGCATTATCATTAAAATGTTTTTGAATGTATAAAGGAGATATTACTTGAGAGGAAAAAGTATGTGGCATAGGTTCATAGGTGAAATTGGCACTGAATCGATCTGCCAGGATATTGGCAATATCCTTGGGATCAGTATATTTAATGCCATTCTGTTGTAGCTCAGACCAGATCTGAGAATTGCCATTTAGATTCTTGACATAGCTATATAATGCCTTGTGATTGTCTTTGGAATCTTTGACAATTTTATTTTCATAACTAGCTTTGGAGGATTTTATCAGGGATCTGAGCTTCTTACTGAGGCTGGTAAGGGAGTTTTTTGCATTCTGGGATTTTCCTCTTTTCTGCAACAGTTTCTTCCTTTTGTTGAAAAGTTTGTTTATGGTAGGGGACCACCAGATTGGCTTCCTTTTTTTGGAGGAGAGCATCTTGGTTCTATTTGGGATGGCACGATTCATGCACGAGTGGATATGCTCATACCGTGCCTTGGTGTAGGATTCAGCAGTCGAACTTTCAGTTCTCATCTGCATGGGTGTCATGAAGTTTGTCACTTCTGACTTGAGTAGCATGAAGTTGGCTTTGGAGAATTTTTTTACGGAGGTTTCCTTACTGGCAGGTGGTGGGGTGCGGTTGTCAAGGGTGATTAGCTTATGGTCAGACCTGACCAATGAGGGGGTGACAATAGGTTTGGAGCATCGATTTCCCATGTTGGTAATGACCAGGTCTAGGATATTGGAGCCCCTGGTGGGACTATGGATTAGTTGATCCAGGGCATTGGAATTTATGAATTCCAAGAACCGTTGGCAAAGGTGTTGGTACACGAGTAGTTTTCCCAGTTAATGGCAGGGTAGTTGAAATCACCCAGTATTAAGTTGTTTGGTTGTATCTTAATATTTTCCAGTATGTTTAGAAAGGTGTAGTGAGAATCTTGGGGCATGGTGGGGGATCTGTGGCAAACTACAACTTGGATTACAGTCTTACCTAGTGTTAGTTGCACCTGGAGAATTCGATGCATTGTGCGGGGCAACTAGCCTGGTTGTGTGAATATCCTTGATAAATAAACCTTAGGGTTGGGAGGGTGGCCTAATGGTTAAGATGTTTGCCTTGCAAACACAAAGTGCAGGGTTTGAGTCTCACAAGGGACAATTGGCTAGGCTAAAAATGGCTTGCAAGGGCAGTTAACTTAGTACTAATCTATGAACCTATGAACCTAAATATGGATACTCCCCTACCTTTAGTGTTTCAGTCCTGGTTTGGTGGCCGAAAAGTGTGGTAAGTGTTGTAGCCTGGTATTGCAGGGATGCTCTCTGGAGCCTTGAACCAGGTCTCAGTTACTGCAGAGATACTGATGTTCTTCATTTTTAGGAGTGCCTCGAGAGAGTGCATTTGAGGTTTAGACCTCTAGCATTGAGTAGCATTACCTTCAGATTTTGCATGCTTGTACCTGTTACAGTGGTGCTTTTGTCCTTTGAACTTTGCCTAAAAAAGGCACTATAGGGGTGGCGAGAGCCTTAGTCAGTAATCTGAATCCCAGGGGTGACAGGTGCAGACCATCTCTGGCAAAGCATCATGGTCTGTCAATCATGTCATCCCAGGCAGACTGATACTGGATCCCCTTTGAATGACACCAGAAGCTTAGCCAATTGTTGAAGTCAATCATTTTGTCCTTATACTGTGGTATCATTCTGGGCAAAGGCAGGATGTTACTCAGGACTAGTGTCATACCTGCCTGGGCCACATGATCCGAGAGCTCTTCCATGTCTCTTTTCATGTAGTCCAGGGAGGTACATCTCAAGTCACTCACTCCAACATGGACAATGAGAGAGTCATATTTGTACTTGTTGTGGAGTGACTTGAGTGCATGCATTATGTGATGGATCCTGGCACCCAACAGGCAGCTGACTGTAATTTTCTCCTTGTTCAGCCTGGTGAGTGGGACATCAGTGGATCTAACTATACAGTCACCTATGACTAAAGTGTTTGGTACATTGTCTTGCCTTAGGGGCTGTTGCTGGGTGGCACACTCATGTTGTGAGCTACATGATACTTTGGTCGTGATTGGTGTTTGTTTGCATTTCAACTTTGGAGGTCCTTCTTGCTTGGGCAGGTTACTGTTAAGGGCCTCCACATATGAGGGTTTAGTGTTGCTATGTGAAGGTGTTGGTGGTGTGGGTTTAGAAAGGCTATGAGTTGCTTGAGGTTTAATGCAGGTATTAACCTTCTCCTCTTGACTGTCTAGCACAATTTTGGGTGGAGAGAGCTTTGCTTCCAGTTTGGCTATGTAAGTGCATCTCTCGCAGGTTGTAGTGTTGGGTGGTAGGAGGAGAGGGTTGTCTGTGTACATGAAGCAATTGCTGCATTTCCCCAGTATGCCCAGATTCACCAGGTGGACAAGAGAAATCACAAGAAGCTGACCCTTGGACATGCCTGGTTTGGTGCTTTTTTTTGTAAAGTACAAGTGCTGTTTTCTCTTACCTTAGCAAGGTACTTTACAATTATAGGCTGTTTAGTGCCTATGATTAATTTCTCCTTATTAACAAAGAGGGATGAGTGCTTGCATCAGTTTAAGGCTTCCTAGTGCTTTCCAGCAGGTTTTAGAGCACGTGCTAGTCACAGGGATGCTTAAAGTTAAGATGGAAAAAAAATGGTTTATCCTAAACACTGCAGTGTGCACTAGAGGAGTTAGATGTGAAACTAGGTAACTTAAGTTTTACTTGTCTAAAAAGTTAAGTTTTAGTGGAGAGTCACCATTTTTAAAACAGCAAGATAGATTGAAAGGGATGGCCACTTTTGTATTTTGGTACTATGGAATGCAGTAGGATGGCCAATAAATTTAAATAGTTGAAGGGGAATGATTTCACAAAATGATAATTTTGCATTTACTCACACAAGCCAGTAAAAGCAGAGAGGAAATGAGATATATGGTCAAATTAACATAAGTAGCAGGCAACTAGAAAGACAGTGGTGTTTAAAAATACAACAGTAACCGTGTGGGAGGGTGTAGAAAAAAAATTCTGCCTGTCTCACAAGAGACAGAGCTATGTTCTCTTTTCAAATTTTAATATGCAGTTAAAAGCAGAATACAAGTAAAACACAAGGTAAAGAAAACAAATCACAGTATTCAAAACAGAAAAAGGCAATAAAGTAATACAAAATATAACAAATAAAAAGCAAAATAATCTTTCCCTCACAGCAAAGTGTAGCAGAGTCTGGGTGAGCCTTTCTAGTAAAGTTAATTACTTCCTCTGTCCAGGAAGGATATGGCTGCCACCCCAGGGCCTATATTATAACAACAAATGATCAGATGATCGAACGTTGTTATATCGACCCCTAAAGTGCAAAAACTCAAAACAGCGGACAACAGCAATTTTTTTCCCAGAGAAAAAAATAGCTGTCCCCCCCCCCAAAAAAAAAAACAAAAAAACCCCACTAAACACTAAATAAAGGGTTGTGTCCCCACACCCCCCTACTTAAATATACCAACTCAAAGATCGCACTACACTGAAGAAAATGGCACAACCCGGAGGGCGGGTCCAGCGATTTCTTACCCTGGGAAAAAAATTGCTGTTCCGGGCGTTCGCTATTTTGCCGTTTGACATTTACTGTTCAAACTAACAGAGCTCTGTCATCTAATCATTCGCTAAACTAAAGTAGACCCCATCCCAGGAGTGAATTTGCAATCACCCTATACACTGATTTAAGTTGCATTTGAACAGACAAGGATGCTCTCTGTTTCATGTGAATTGGAAGCTTGTTCCTGAACATTGGCAGTCTCTGGGAGAAATATCTATCTCTCCAGCATGACCTGTTCATGTCAGAGACTAGGCTAAGATCCCTGGAGTAAGTGACCCTCATGCAGTTTAATTTACAAATGTGTTGCATTTCCATCAGGGCTAGGTCACAGTCTGCCCTGTAAACCAGGAACAGGTCACCCCTTAGCAACCTGTAGAAAACAGAATACAGTGACAGGGCTTTCAGTCTTTCCACAAAAGACTTGTTTTTTGTAACTTGTAATTTCTTGGTGAGAAACCTCTGTCACCTCTCAAGTTGTTACAGTTGTCTGGTGAGGTACATGTAAAAGGGAGCACTTTACTCAATTATTGGTCTGATGAGGGCGAAGCATAATGGAATTATAACATCCTTAGATCTAGATGCAATGCCTTTACTTATAAGATGTGTCACATAGAAAGATTTTCTTGCATACATGGTGGTCAAAGTTCAGATTGCCATCAAGATGAATACCCATATCAGGTACTAATGGGTCTACACTTAGGGGGTGCTGTCTATAATGTAATTAGTGGGGATGTCAGCTGTCCCCAAAGAAAATAATAATGCATTTTTGTACTTAACTTTAATCAGTGGCTTTGGCATCAGTCATTTATTTAACATCTGTTTACTTGGAAATGTCGACTTGCAACAAAGCCAATTTTCAGCAGAGGCCCAGGGAGAAATGCTCCAGATGCAGGTGTTTGTAATGTGGGAAGAAACCAGAGTAACCTGAGAAAACCCACACCAACACAGGAAGGACATGCAGACTCTGCACAGAAGCCACTCAGGCTAAGAATTGAACCGGAGAATCTCTTGCTTTGAGGCATTTGTTTCCATTAAACCTGTCTGCAGTATATTAACATCATTAGGGGACTCAATGATAGCTTCCAATTTTCAATCATCATCTAAAGTGGTCAACCACAGGCCATCCAGGTTTGCATGGATTACTGAGAAATATATTCCAAACACTAAGGGACTCAGCACAGAATCCTGTGGTACACCAGTGGTGACTGGTCTTTTGATAGAGGTGAATTCACCCACTTTTACAGTATGTGTCCTGTCTGTGAGCCAATTGGCTACCCATCTGGTAATACAGAGTTTAATTCCCAATTGGGAGAGTTTCTCTATAATACCCAAGTGAGGGATTGTGTCAAATGCCTTGCCTCATCCAGGGCCTTGGTGACTTTCTCAAAGAAGTCATCCATGTTTATCAGGCATGATCTACCTTTAATGAATCTGAACTGGGTTGAGTCCAGAGTTTGGAGATTTCCTATGTCCCTGTTTATAAGGTCCATAATGATTCTTTCTATGGCCTTGCAGATGAGGATAGTCAAGCTTATGGGCCTATAACTCCCAAGGTTGGTTGATGGTCTCTGTTTGTGCAGAGGGATTATTGTTGCTATCCTCCATTCCACCAGAACATAGCCAGTTTTCAGGCTGAGGTTAAACAGGGATCCAAGTAGATCTGTTATGTTTTAAGTTGTTTAAAAGGCAACCTGTGATGTTGTCTGGTCCCACTGATGTTGTGTTTTTGGCCTTGGAGAGTGCTGAGATGACCTGCTGTCTTGAGACAATAGGCTGAGAAATGGTAGCAGGTATACTTTGGGGGATGACTGGAGGAGACAGTGGGTTGACATTTGCTCCAAATCTGCCAGCTAGCAGGTCAGCTATTACCTTCAGTTGAGTATGGATGGTGCCATCCACAACTGGATCATCACATAGATGGGTACTACCTTTTAGATTTTGGACATAGTTAAAGAATACCTTGTGATTATCCTTAGCTGTTTTTAATCTGTAATTAGCTTTGGAGGACTTGACAATATCTCTAATTTGTTTTTATTTTTCAGCTAGACAGGGATTTCTTCCTCTGTTGAACCAGTTCCAATCTGTTCTTGGACGTTAGTCTCTTTCTCTTGTTGTATAGCCTGTTTATTCTAGGGGTCCACCAGGGTGGCTTGTTTTTTTTGGCAAGACTTGGTTTTAATTTGGTCAGATACAACTTATTCTATAGAACTGCTTAAATGGTTATTCATGGCATTGGAGTACAGCTCTGCATAGGAGTCCATGGGATCTGCATCCAAGGGGGCTTAGAAACTTCTTATACCATCATTTAGTAGAAGGTAATTTGTCTTTAAAAACTTCTTAAATATTTTTGAGCTTGATGTGGTATTTAGTCTTATAATTACATCAAACAAGACTGATTTATGGTCTGATCTTACCAGGGAGGATACCGAATGGTGGGGGGGGGGGGTGCAATGTTCTCCCATGTTAATGAGTACAATGTCCAGGAGATTTGAGCCTCTTGTGAGTGTGCTGAATAGCTGTTCTGTTCCAGAGCATTTGCACTGGCAAATTCCAAGAACCTCTGAGCCAGCATGTCTGGTCATGTGGTAGGATAAATAAAATCACCCATGAGTAAGGTGGTGAGCTGTATGGCGAGTAACTCCAGAAAGTCCAGACATATGTTAGGCTTTTCCTGTTTCATGGTGCGGGACCTATTGCTAGCTATGATGTCGTAGGGGGCTGTACCTATAGTTAATTGGACATGGAGTAACTCAAGAGAGTCATACTGCTTGACCAGTCTTGAGGTGTACTTATCCTTAATGAAGATGGATATACCTCCTCCTTTGGTTCTTTCACTCTCAGTTTGTGGTCTGAACATATGGAAGGCATTGTAGCCCTGCACAGCCAGGGTGCTTTCTGCACATTTGAACTATGTCTCCATGACTGCACAGATGTCAGCATCTTCCAAAGTGAGGAGTACTTCTAGAGAGTGCAGTTTCTTGTTTATACTCATAGCATTAAGCAGCAGTACCTTGCGTTTACCTAGAGAGGATTTTGTTATTTTGGGAGGTTGGTTATTTTGACTGCCTAAAGAAGGCAAACTCGGGGTGGCTGATGTGTTTGGCAGTATCTAACAGTCTAGAGAAGACAGGTGCAGATCATCTCTGGTAAAGCAGCATAGCCTGTCAAATACATCTTCCCAGGCTGACAGATATTGGATCTCCTTGGACTGACACAAGAAGCTAAGCCAATTGTTAAAGTTAATCACTTTTTGTTTGTATTGTGGCATTATCTTTGGAGATGGTAGAATGCTGCTTAAGGCTAGGCTTATACCTGCCTATGACACATATTCTGAGAGCACAAGCATGTCTCTCTTCATATAGTCTAGTGAGGTATGTTTCATATCATTCACACTCACATGGACTATGATGGAGTCATATCAGTACTTGTGGTTGAGTGGCTTGAGTGCTTGAGTGACTTGATGGATTCTGGCACCTGAAAGCAGCTAACCATAACCCACTCCTTATTCAGGCTAATGAGTGTCTCAAAATGGAGTAATCTATGACCAATACTTTGTTTTTTTTTTTTTTTGGAGTGACACCTTACGGACTTATTTGTTGAGACACTAGTGTGTGCATTATTATGTGCTGTGGTTGTGTTTTGAATTGTTATGTGTGTAAGTCGTTTCTGTTTGGGAGGCCTCTGATCTTTTGGTAAGTTACTAGTGAGTACCTCTGTATAAGCGGTTTATTTGTTGTGTCCTTATTTAGTGTTGGAAGTGTGTGTCTGTGTATGTGTGAGTGTGAGTGTGTGTGTGTGTGTGTGTGTGTGTGTGTGTGTGTGTGTGTGTGTGTGTGTGTGTGTACTGACAACCTGTTTGGCATTCGCTTTGTTCTTATGTGAAAGTCTTGTCTCCAATTTCATAGTGTAACTACATCTCTCGCATAAAGTATTTGTTTGTTTCCAGAGTAAGTGGTTGTCGGTATGCATGATGGCAATTGCTACATTGCCTCAAGATGCACATGTCTATCAGGCTGGCCAGAGAGTTGATGGGAAACTGCCCTTCCCTGATAGCAGAAACTTACTGTATGTTTTATTAGGGATGGGAATTGATTAATTTTACAGGAGTGTACTAGTAGTGACAATACTACAAGAGGACCTATACTTTATGTAGGCTAAGGTTTATCAATAAGACAACGCTGCTCAGTGTGCAACTGAGTTGCTCCTAGAGCAGGAGAGAAGCTTGTAAGAGTTACACTGACAGCTGTTTAGGGAAAAAACTGAGCTTCTAGGCATTTACATCTACACAGGGCACTGCTAACCAACCGCTTAGCAAACAGCAGCACTGCACAAAAGTGAGGCTTAAATATGAGCAAAGAAAAACAAATTTTAAGCTAACTACCAATTTAGAAAACATACAATAAGACTTTCACTAGCAATCCTCAAATAAGACAGGACAGATCAGCACACTTCTGCCATAGGGGTGCAGAAAAACACCTTCTTAATGTAGAATATCTGGTTTGGAGCCCAAGAGTAACAAGACCACACAAGCTACATACAACAGCCCTACAACTAGCAGATACAGTGTAATACACTACAATTAACTACTTCAAACAGCAGTAGATAGTACAGTGTTTTGCTATAAAGTACAAAATTAACAGAAAATCGCTTAATAAACTTCTAAAGTACAGTCACAGTACATAAGGGAAGTGTAAAAAAATACTTATTTGTGTCTTTTATCTAGTAGGTTGCTCCAGGTGAAAGCAGATTTTCAGCAGTCAGTGGCAAAGTCATGAAATGACGAACAGCTGTGAGTATCTATGCCAAAGTCTGAGCAAATGCAAGACTTAAATACAAGAAAAAAGAAACAAGTTTTAAGCTATATACCAATCAAGAAAGCAAACAATAAGCCTCCCACCAGCATTCCCCATCTCAGACAATTTAGATCAGCATACTTCTGCCGCAAAGGTGCAGAAAAACACCTTCTTTATGTAGAACAGATGGTTTGGAGCCCAAGTGTGACAAGTCCACACAAATTACCTACAACAGCCCCACAACTAAGAGACACTATGTAATACAGTACATAGGAACAGCAAATGTGCAGTTTATTTTTTAAACTGCGGAAGTACAGTGACATTATATAAGAAAAGTGCAAAAAATACTTATATCCCTTCTGTTTTTCCTAGCTCAGACAGACCAGGTAAACATCTACTGCCACTAGATAAATAAGCTTATCCCTCCTAATGTACAAGCACAGTAAAGGAGTGGGCAGAGTGAAATGCTACCACAAACAAACAAAGATATGGATACAGCAGTGTACTTTAAATGGCTTATAAGATATGGATGCAGCAGTGTATTTTAAACAGCTTATAAAATTGTAATTATTCAATAAAAGTACTTTGCTTTGCATAAATCATCCAAGATCCTGTCAACTGTACAACATTTATAAATGCACTAAAAACAAGACAAGCTGATTCATAAGCCATCCAGCTAATAAAACTACACACAGAAATTCCAAGTGATTCCCCAACCTAAACAGACCAGGCTACTTCCCAGTGTACTACATGGAGAATCCTCTGACCTCTTGATGTTAAAACAAGTGCTTGCTAGAGAGTAAAATACAATACTCTATCCAACAGCTATCAAGATAAGAATTCAGTTCAAGTAAATCAGTAGAACAGAATGAGAGGCAAAATGCATTTTTCAATAGAAGCACAGGGAAAGGCAAATAAATAATTCAAGATGCCAACAGTAGTGTAGGAAGGGATGAGCTTATTAAGCTCAATTTACAATATGGGTGTGCAGCTTAAAATCACCAGGTTTAAAAAGCAGATTAACAAATGGGAGAGTGGGTGGGAAAACCTATCAGGGAATCACCAGCAGTGTTTTAGTGCAGGCTTGAATTTTTTTCAGACAAAGACAAAGACACAGAATTTCACTGTGTATTTAAATATCACTCAAGAGACAATTTAACCAATAATAATAATAAAAAAATTTGAAATGTGCAGCCAAGATAATTCACTCACATAGAACAAAACACCAGGACAAGCAGGTTTCTTAAAACAGAAAAGAAAATGGAGCAGGTAAAATTGAAAGCAGGTTTCTTAAAACAGAAAAGAAAATGGAGCAGGTAAAATTGAAAGCAGCTCTATCAGTCACAGACAAAAATACAGGTTTACTTGCTTTATCAGTCACAGATAAAAAATATAGGTTCACTTTCTTCACCTAGCATGGAATCACCAGCAGTGCTTTAGTTTATGCAGGTTTGCAATATATTCAAAGACAAAGGCCCAGAATTTGACTCGGCCTACATGCTTAGTTTAAAGTTTATAATTTAAAATGACAATGTAACATAAGGAATGCTGCCTCGTAGAATAGTTTTAAAATAATAATGCAGCATAATTTATAATAAGAAAATGTCATTTGTTATACATAGAGAGTGCAACTTTAAATTATAATACTTAGCTACAGGAATCTGCACATCACGTGATACACATTCTTTGTAGAAATCTTACTCGGGGCATCCAGTTAATAACGTTTAGAATGCCAGTCATCTCATCCTAAGTGTGTGCCTTATTTACTGACTATCCTGACAAATATTCAGCGTGGCAGCTGTTAGTTCCGAGTGCTGGGTGAACCCAGGAGCAAATATCTAGTAAAAATTACCCTTTTATTACAAAGTTCTACAATGCTCAGTCAATTACTTGTCATATATGGAGTGTGCCATATGCTTTATTAACTCATACTGGAAAGCATGGCTGCAAAAACCTTTGTGCTGATGGACATTTTAGAGACCTTCTCTACCATGGTACTATCATAGGAATGCCAGTTTATTAGAAAAGATAAAATGAAATCATATGAAGTCTATATAGTAAAGTTTAGCATACTTCAGAAATGATTTCCGTAAGTATCTGCAAATCTGTCATTCATTTTTTGACATAGGGCTGCGAATAAGTGAACATGTCAGTTGCTCAGCAGAAAATTAGAGAGCACTTGAAAAGAGGTCCTGATATGAAGTTCATGCCTTATTTAATTAAGGCATTCTTAAATTATAATGACTGCAAGCTGGAGTGATATCAGGAATAATGGAGCAAGGTTCTTGAGTCACATTTGGAAGAAATGGACATGGGTATGATGCTGGAATCATTTAGAAACACTGTAAGGCATCCAGATAAGACAGTGGTGGCATGGAAAGTGCTTTGTCGATATGCTTGCAAATATGTGAAGTTGTACCTCCATTATGTTGAGATGACAGTTTAGAAATGGAACCATATTTTGTTATCATCTAAAGTGCTAAGTCTATTTTGAATAGCAATGAAGTGACTGATACAGGGTATTTATGGCACTGCATTTAAACTGAGCAGAGTAGTGTTCTGCACATTTCCTGTATTAGCCATGGTGTGTATTAGGGAAGGATGGATGGTAAGGCTACTTTCAACTGTGGGTCAGAATTACATTACATGCCTAGGATAGGTCTGCACATAAACAGCACAACAGTCGATTCCAGGGTCACTAAAAAAAAAAAATTCAAGGTTAGGACTTCCTTTGAGTTGCCAACCAAGATGACCATACGTCACTGTGTTCAGGACTGATCCTGCTTGAAAAGTTGAGAAAAACTACTGGAAAATCGACAGAAACCGAGAAAACATTGTGTAGAGCATTCAGGAGTTCGTGACAAGAAAGTAGAATGGAACAATCGGACGAGGAGAATAATCAAAGTGACACCAGAAAAATCAGTGACTACTAGGAGATGACACAGATGACCTCAAGGGCATTCTTAAGAGAAAGAAAGAAAGACACTATAGAAATAATCCAAAAGGAAAACCAAAAGCAGTGAATAAGACAGTGCAAAGTGGAAAACCAACTGGTGCAATATATGCCCACTATTTGACAAATAAAACAAGAGTGCTTAATAATGAGAGAGAAAATCAACTTATCAGAAAGCAGATCCAGGAGGAATAACAAAATACTAATTATTGCTGAGCAAGTGGAAGACAGAAAGGTAAAATCCATCCTCCTCAAATACATTTGTCATAATTTGACCCCCTATCACTTATGACTGTGTAGAATGCATTGAACAGGGAAGCCCATTACCTTGTTCTTTGCAAGCCCCATTATTACATAAGTAAATAGTGGTAACTTGAGGTCACCATAAAAGAGGATAGAGGGACCAGTTTGTAAAAATTAAAATGTGTAGTTTACTACATCCTCAGACTGTTAATCACAAAAAAGAATTGAAGATCCAATTTGAGAACTGTAAAAATGAGGCATCTAGACCAGGTTACATTTAACAAAACCACCAGAGTCAATTTCGGAAATGGAATAAGTGTGGTAGCGCAAGAGGATGACTGATGCAAAAAATCAAGAAATAAATCATAAAACACAATACGAAGAATCGGACAGAATGGATACACGGTTATAACAAATACTAAGGGAAACAGTTGGGCAGGTCAGGAGTACTTTCAGTATGAGATAGATAACAACCACCAACTAACCAGACTATGGTTTATCTCCCCCAAAACCAGATATTATCATAAAATAATTAGCAAAGCCCTCAAACTAATAATTACTGTACAATACAGTCTAATAAAGGATGGAGACATCCACCCAAACCCTGGTCCTACCCCTTCCACAAGCTCTGGTTCCCAGCCCATTACCCCTTCTAACATTTGGCCAACTGCAAGGACTCCTAACTCTCTCCTGACCTGTCACCTAAATATCAGGAGCATACACAACAAGGTCCATAATCTCCATGCCCTCTTAGCAGCCTACTCACCTGATGTGCTATGTCTCACAGAAACGTGGCTAAAACCAGGAACTAAAGACAATGAAGTTATCCCACCAGGGTACAACATACTCAGACTAGAACTTAAGTCTAGGAAAGGTGGGGGAGTAGCAGTACTCTTTAAAAATACACTAGATGTCACATTAGCCCCACAACAACATCCCTTGTTCAATAATGCTGAAACTCTTGTTATCAGACTACAGCTTAACAAAATTAAATCTGTATTCATTGCCTGTGTTTATATCCCCCCAGGCAATAATACAAATACCCTAGAGGACTTCCCTCAATGGCTATCCAACATGTACCCCCATGAAACTATGGTGTTAGGAGACTTTAATATTGATTGCAACAACTGTTCCTCTGAATCTCCCACAACCCATGTAAACATTCATGGCTATACATAGCTTATATCCTCACCCACCAGAATAAATAAACCCTACAACAAAGGTAGTATCCTGGACTGGATTCTTATCAACAATCACCCAGACCTGTACAACACTGGTACCCCCCAGATGATATAAGTGACCACTTACTCACTTACATCATCAAGCATAAAGTAGATAACCACCACCAAATTCTCTATAAGTTTATTAGAAATAACAAGAACGTCAACACCACTGATTTTCAGAATGAACTCAAAGCATGCAATTGGGCCATCCTAAAAGATCTTCCACTGGATGATGCTGTAGCCTATTTTAATTCTAAATTCCTTACCATTCTAGATTCCCATGTTTCTGTCCGCACCCTTAGAGTCAAAACTAAAACTGCCCCCTGGCTCTCTAAAGTAACCAAAACCAAAATCATAGCAAGAAATAAAGCATGGGACAAATAGACCCACTTGACCATATTAAATTCTGGTAGCTAAGGAATTATACTAAGAAAGCCATATTGTTAGACAAAAAAAAACTTCTATCAACACCTTCAACAAAAACATCAGAACAAACCTCAAAAGTTTTGGGCAGGAGTAAACAAACTGCTCCACCCTGGACAGTCCACCATTCCCACCCCATCATCTTGTAACCTAAAATCTCCAGAGGAAACTGCAAATGTCTTAAACAGTTTCTTCACTAAGACCATCCAATCCCTAGCTAGCCAACTAGCTCCCAGTGGCCCCAATCAGGATTCCTCCTCGACCACTACCCCACTCTCCTTTAACTTCCAGCCTGTATCTACATCAACCATCAGATCTCTAATTAACAAACTAAAACCCACTACCCTAGCAGCTGATCTCCTCCCACCAGAATATCTATAGAAAGCAGCAGATGCCATTGCATACCCTATTTCTATTATTATAAACCGAACCTTGTCCGAAGCCACCATCCCCTCTATCTGGAAGGTTTCCCATGTTATTCCTCTCCATAAAGGAGGGAACTCTTTAGACCTCTCAAACTACAGACCAATAGCTATAGTATCACCACTGGCCAAAATAATGGAAAAATGCATCCATAACCAATTAATGCACTATCTCACCCAGAATAAACTACTGGCCAACTCTCAGCATGGCTTTAGGCCAAACCACAGCACCACCTCAGCCCTCCTATCCTTCTCTAACTCCATTAACCTCAACTGAAACAATAACAAACTTACCTCAGCTCTCTTCCTAGAGCTCTCTAAGGCCTTTGATATGGTCAACCACCAACTACTTATCCATACCCTGAATAAACTGTCACTAAATAACTGTGCGATTAAATGGTTCCAGTCTTATCTGTATGACAGACAACAAGCAGTATTATGACGGAATACACTATCCACTTGTTTACCCATCACATTAGGAGTCCCCCAAGGCTCCATACTCGGACCACTTTTCTTCTCAGTCTTTATCAATGATCTACCCACAATCACTCCCAAGGCCACCTGCATTCAATATGCAGATGACTCCACTTTAATCTGTGCAGCCTCCTCCTCAACTGAGCTGATGATTCTAACCCAGGATACTTTCAATGATGTTAAAAAATGGTTTGCAAACTGTCAGCTTATTTTAAACCCCAACAAAACTAAGCTGCTAATTTTCCCCACCTGTAAGTCCTCTTCACCATTCTTTACCATAAGATCCAGTAATGGCACCTTATATCCCCAGATGTTCACAGCAAACTCCTAGGGGTCACAGTCGACAATACCCTAAAATACGATACCATGTCAATCAAACCATCAAAACCGTCTACAAAAAACTGGGCTCCCTCTATAGGATCAAACCTTTCCTCACTCCATTTGCAAGAACTTCTATCACTCGCTCTCACTTACTGTCTACCCTTTTCTATGCCTCCTCCCTTTTCACTAACTTGAATAAAACCACTCTTGGCAAACTTTCAAGTTGTTACAACCATGTTGCTAGATTTGCTACAGGTACAACCTTTAGGACCCATCACTGTATCAACTTAACTCAACTAGGTTGGCTTGAATGGACTAGTCTTCTCCAATACAACCAACTTATAATAGCCCACAAAGTTCTAAACCACCCCGATAAGATACCAGCACTAAACAAGATCATTAATCCCTATAGCAACCTGAGGTCACTGCAATCTGCTGACAAACTGTTGGTTCAAACAACCAAAAGCATAAAACCTCTGTAGGCAAAACTTGGAACTCTCTACCTGCTGATGTTACTCTCCAGTCCTCTCTAACCCAGTTCAAAAAAAGCCTCAAACTACACTTTCAAATGCACTGGCAATGTCCCTGTTCAAATCATTACTAACACCCACCCCCTGGTATTGGATATCTTGCCTAATTAAATCATTAAATCTGTCATTTGACTCTAAAATGTATATGACTTTGCATTGTGGCATATCTAGAGCTCATTAAGGGATAAAGTCCTTATCTGTGTGAAAACCTGTGTGAAACTCTCAATTGCCTGCCATATTCTATAAATGTCTGTAACCTTACTGAAGACTGTAAACTATGCTAATTTGTAAATGTTACTAATGTAATGTAATCTACTAACTTGAAGCTTTTCTCCCAGGGCCTCCGCTGAAAATGGACATATATCCAGTCGGACCATCCCGGAAAACAAATGTAAAATAAAATAAAATAAATAAATAAGAAATAATGTGGCTCCTTGCAGAGATATGCAAAGGAACATAAACTAGGAGAAAAGCAGGTTGCTACATTTAGTGCAAAGCAGCACGTGCACACTGAGTGCTTCATAAATCACTGCTGATGCTGCACTCCTGCACCACTACATCCTGCTGATGCTCACCCAACAGCTTGTATGCAGGGGACCTCCCTTGCCCCATCCTAATTACAATGGAGTAGGTCCAACATGATGGCAAAAGGAGTGAGGCACAATAATCAACTAACTGAGGAGAAAGTCTGCAAATAATGAGAATCCATGATGAAAGTTTGGGGGCTGTTTTATCTCAAAGGGAATATTTGGGGCAGAAAGAAATAAAATGAGGAAGGATCATCTAGTAAGCAGTTTTAATGGATAACTGGGGAGGTGTAGAGGTAACCAGAGGGCCACAGTGGGACCAAAGGTAGGTTTAGATTACGATACAGAAAGTGCTAAATGGGAAGGATAGTGCAAGAAATTAGGAAAACGTCAGGAGAGAAATTACATAATGAGGGAATTGAAAGGATTAGGTTTGGTTGGAGGGCATGATGGCTTACAAAAACAGAGCAGGATGGTCTACAGGTACCACAGGTGGGAAGCATGAAAAGATGACTGTAAATATTATGAGAATGATAGGGCATCAGGACACAATGACAGAATCAAAGTTGCTCATCTAGACATAGAACTGAATTTGATACTTGTCCACTGGTGTTGTCCACTGGTGTATCTATATCAAGTCTGATTACAAGGGGAAAAGCAGATCAGGAGTTAATGCCTGCTGGATGTCAGGTGACCATGGAACTAGCATCAATCACATGTTCTGGAGTTACAAAAAGAAGAAGAACCTGTGGGAGGCAGTTGTACCACCACAAACTGGAGGCTTCGTGGGGGTTAAAGGTAAAAAGCCTGTGGATGCGTGTCTACAAGATATAGGCAGAGAGTAAGAAAAGTTGAATTATGATCCTGAATGAAAATTAAAAACAGAAAAATGTAACACAGTGGAAGGAATGCCTCAAATACATATAAACATTTAAGCAGTGAATATGGCAATAATATAATAAGAATAAAATCAAACTTGATCATAAATAAGGTATCCTTCCTAGGTAATAGATAAAACACCTAGAAAACATTCAGTGATGCAGTCCTCAATAACCCTGTGATGGATAAGGGCTATAAGCTTAAACTTTCATCCACTACTGAAATATCTTCAAAATGAAATAAAAAATGTAGAACTTTAAATCAACAATAGAATATAGATATTAAAATCTGAAAACAAAACAAAAAAAATAATATGCGGACATGTCTATCTCACATTGCTCCAACAGAGTGCAAATACTAAATACGTATGTTTTCCTATAGAGTTTATAAACTCATCTCATTTAGCATAGGAAACAACCTAAATTGTTTAGATAATAATATGGAACTTCAACACATAACTAAAAGGTATTATACCACCTAAAGGCAGATCTGTGGACAGATAAGTGAACCGAAATGTTGAAAGATGAAACAGTCTTAGATGATGATATATTACATCTATCAAGGTCACAGGAGAGATCTCCTCAGATTCTTGATCTAAAGGTAATGTCAGAGATTAAAAAAAAAAGCAGATGTGAAGCAGTCAGCCTGTGTGTGTGTGTGTGTGTGTGTGTGTGTGTGTGTGTGTGTGTGTGCGTGTGCGTGTGCGTGTGCGTGTGTGTGTGTGTGTGTGTGTGTGTGCGTGTGCGTGTGCGTGTGCGTGTGTGTGTGTGTGTGTGTGTGTGGTGTCAAGAAAAAAGATTAGCGCTCACAAACTATGTGTATGCCCTTCATAAAATAAATAAAAAGATTATGTAAGATACCTATATTGTGGTAAATAACTATCAACAACAACAAAATTAAAACCATGGTAGATTATTTGTATCTTAAATCCTGTGTAGTATTCAAACCAGGGGCCTCCCAACACTGTTTATTTTTTAGGACCACGCATAAATGCATATGTTCCTTTCAACTAAACTTCCCTGTTAGTTTGTTTTCAACTCTATTTGCTATTTAATAAATAATCTATTGATGAGTTGAACCAGATGTATTTGATTACGATACTCTTGATCATTCTTCCAGGAAGGACGGAAACATGATGTACCCAAAAATAATGACAGAATTACCCATTTCAGAGAATTTTTACCACAAAGACCTATCAGACTGTGGTTGTTATAATCCAACAGTGCCCTTACTCATCATTTATACTTTGACTGTCAATATGTCAAATGTTTGTGATACAAAATAGCCACAGTAAAGTTTTTCAAGTTGTTTTACAGAAATTTAAACATGCTGTAGAATGCTAGACTAGTGACTGTGTATCTTGCTCCTAACAGCAGAGCCAGTCATGTTCATACACAGAGAGCCCCTGTATCTAGCAAGTGTAGCAACATTGTTCAATGTGTGCAGTTTAGATGTCTGATTATGGTAAAATGATAATGATAATGGCAATAGAAACATAATTCAAGTTTGTTTCACACAAACATAAAAGAACCACAGTAAGGTATTCCAGCTTACTTTACACAAATTCATCCTAGTCATGCAAATACAGATTAATCCATGTCTAACTGAAAATAAAAGCAACTAATGCAATTTACAGATAATGCCTGGAAGTCACGGATACACACCAGATCTCAAGCATCCCTGCAATAATATAGGCAGTTAAAGAACCATAACAAATAATGCATAAAATAGGCAAAAAAAGTATTATAGCAACACCTAAAATTCATCTTTAAACAATCCAAAATCCATAAATGCATTGCTCATTCCAGGAAAATCAACCCAGCCCAGCCCATCCCCAACCAGTAACTCTCAAAACATAGCGTAATAGTTTAAATCTCATTTTAGAATTACAGTGATCTCCCTCCGAAAAACTACTTCAAATCCAGCCATCCCACTCCAATCATTAAAGCCACATCAGACCTTCAGATTCACTCCAGTGTCAACATCTGCACTTAAAAGATACTTATCTTCCTTTAAGACAATAGCTAGTGCCCTGACCAACTTCCATCAGAATACCTCAAACTCACTGCAGATAGCCTTGCATGTCCTGTCTTCCTGTTTCAATTGTAATAGACTACTCTATCCAAGAAAAATGAAAGAAATCCTACATAATTACCAAACAAACTTTATAACAATTTAGCTAAGTGAAAGAAACTCATGGAACAAGCATATTTGGGTGTTTTCATTCTTTAATTATAAGAATTCATTAGAAATTAGATAACTGAAAAGAACACAAGGGCAACAGGGACAGATTGAGGTTTCTTTTTGGGGATAAACTCTTGGCTAGGCTTGTAAGAATCCCAGGGCCATTAGCCTAGTAATCTCCTATGATCCTATAAACGTTTCAATAAATACAGTAAAAACTGTCATTAACACTTAAAACATGAAATCAAATGTCCAGCAAGGAATGCAACCCAATAAGAGAACCTTATTTGTTTTCAAAAAGCTAATAAAAAATTAAAGGACCTATCTGGTCAGGAGAGAGTGGAGCTTAGGGGAGTGAAAGAGCTTAATAGCCATATGGAGGGAAGGAGGAACTGGTTCACCTACAACACCTCAAGGAACAGATAATATTAAGGCTGTCATTAAAGCCACATGAAAACTCTGCATCTAGGAATAAGTGCACTCTAATAAATACAGTAAAAAAATGAATCATGCTTAATATAATGAAAATCTCACTTTAAAAAAATAAAATCAAGTATCAGGAAAGGAATACAGCCCAGTATAAAGACTTTAGTTGTATTTCAACAAGTAGGTAAACAATAAATAAACTGACTGGTCAAAGGGAAATGATGCTTGGTGGAGAGAAAAAGCTAAATAGTCTTATGGTGGGGAGGGAATAGTTCACCTACACAACCTCAAGGCACATTTAATGCTAAGGTTTTCATTCAAGCCAGGAGGGAGTTCCACATCTAAGAGCAACTGCCACTTTAGTTCAGTTACCACAAGAAGAGTATTATAATCACCAAACAATGGTGGTACTTGGTCCAAAACAAAAAAATGAAATGCTATAAAATTGTCACAACATACACTATGTTTTCCAAGTACATTATACAAATCTCAGTGCCTAATAGCTGCATTATATTCTTTAATCTGGTCCACCAATTTCCTTATAGTTTTGTTAAAGTAAAAGGATGAACAAGTGTCACAAATGCCAACATAAACCACTGAAGCACTTTACAATTAAACCTGTTTTTACATCTCACAGAAAAATTGTTATGTTTGAATGCGTATCGATCACCTTGGAGAATGTAGGGGCAAGTCACACACGGGTCTATATTACATTATCAAAGATTCAAAACTTCGAATCTGATATGGTTGACACCATATAATCAAAGTCTTGAAACATTGAAAATGTAATAAAACACAACAACCTACAAAAACAAACCATTTAAATGTTCTAAGCAGGGGGCAAGCCCTCCTGCACCCCACACCCCCCACTACTTAAATATACCAACTCTGAGATTGCATTACAGTACAGAAAATGGAAATCTTTCCTTTCCGTGCTGTACGAAGATCTCCATTAAAAGATATGAAGTTTCAAGACTTCGATCATATGGTGTCAACTATATTAGATTCGAAGTTTTGAAACTTCGAACTTCTGATATAGACCCGGCACACACTCAATGCAGGGAAAGCAACCTGATGGCTGGAAAAATTGTAAAAAGTTCAATAGTGCAAAAAATGGAGGGTCCTTCCTTTCAAAAGTGATGTGGAGAGCTCTGTTTTTTCGGGTTCCTATCAGCAGACCAAAGATGCATGTTTCCGAATGCATCTTGGTCGAACTGTAAACATTGAAATGGCAAAATTTCAAAAAGGCATGTAAGCAAACTCGTTCCCTGGGAAAGAATTTGCTTGGCTGCTTCGGTAGTTTGCCATTTTTGGCCCTTTAGTGCGGTCTCGGATTTGGTATATTTATGTAGGGGGGTATGGGATTGAAACCCCCCCACTTAATGTTATATTTTAAAGTGTTTTCTTTATTTATTTATTTATTTTTTGTTGGAACAGGAAAAAAATCGCTGTTCTGACAGTTCAGTTTTGTAAGCTTTCGCTTATATAGGGTCAATTAATCACCGTTCACTTACCTAAGCATTTGGTGATCTAATATAGACCCATTTTTTCTATAACAAAAAGTGGGTTGGGAACAATAGAGAGCTCCTTATTATTGGTAATAATGTTTCAGTTGTGCAATATCTGTTTAATACCATGCATGTCTCTGGAAATGGGGAAAGGGAAGCTCAGTGTGTGGTCTATACTTGTGGAATTGTCATTGTGGACCAGCAGACCAGACTTAAGTATCGGGGGGAATTTGGTAGACATACCCAGGCAAACCACTTTGCTAATACAAACCAACAAGTCTAGAGGATAGTTTTTAAATCCTATATAAAACCCTCCTTAAAGGTAGTTCACCAGCTGAGGTTACAAACTATAGAACAGTTGCCATTCTCATACCTTTATCCAAAATCTTGGAAAGATGTATTCATTCTAGACTTTATACGTATATTACTTTGTATAACCTTCTCTGTTCCTTATAGTGTCGTTTTAGACCCAATCACAATGCAACTACTGGGTGTAATTATAAATGACCACCTGAAATCTGATGTCCACCTTCAGCAAGCCATAAGAAGACACACAAAAGCTAGGCTGCCTTGAGTAAAGAGCTGCCTTACCTACCAACTCTGCTAGACAAAACATAGTCATTTATTTTCAACTCCTTGTCCTATAATATTTTTCTTCTGTCCTAACCAATCTCAATACTATCAGTCAGACTTAAACAATCCTATGATGAAGTAGCCAGATTTTCAACCAAACAACCAACCAACTAACCAACCAACCAACCAACCAACCAACCAACCAACCAACCAACCAACCAACAGTATAGATCACATCACTTTGTATCTCTAAACCAAGTAAACTGGCTACAACTAAATAATTTTCTATTGTCCTCACAGATACTTACAACCTTCAAACTACTGCACAACCCTGAAAAATTCCCATCTGTTCATTCCATTATTCAGCCTTGCACTACTAAGAGACCTTTATGCTCCACTGACAATCATCACTCTCTATAACTAAACTACACAATAATGTAGGAAACTCCCTGTATTCACATGGCATTGCTAACAGCTGGAATACCACCACCACCACCTAAGAACAGTTGCAACCTGAAAGATTTCAAATGCAGGTAAAGCAGCACCTGATAGACAAATGGCTCTGAACCTACACTACCCCTGCTTAAACTGGTGCTATGATAGCTATATAAATTTGTGCCAAAACACCCTGCTGCACAAAACCTAATATACTATTATCACAGCCATATCCTCCTCCTCTAATTCATATGACTCAGCTGTCCAGATTTTTGCAGAACATCCAGATTTTTAGTTCATATTTTTGGCCGGTTCCTCATAAAATTTGTGTTTTTCTGACTAATCACTGGGATTATCTGAGAACTGAAGTCACTATATGATGACATGCATTTGAGTTTCAGACATTAAATCATTCAAAAAATGGAAGTTAAAACAAACCCTGTTATTGTTGCAACTTACTAAGTTTATAAGAGTTGTTGTTGTCTGCCTTTTGGCTTTTTCCCAGTAAGGGGTCGCCACAGCGGAACTCCGGTCTGCTAATGATTGGCAGTAGATTTTAACAAAACGCCGAGGTGCCAGCTCGATGCCCAACTTTCAACAAAGGCATGCCCATTTACGCACGCATGTCTTTCAAATGCTACTCAACCACGGGAAGGACATGCAGACTCCACACAGAAGGCACTCCCAAGCCACGCCGAGAATCAAACGGGAGAACCTCTTGCTGAGAGGTAACAATGCTTCCGCCGTACCACAGCGGTAAATACTAAGTTTATAAGAGTAGTATTTAAAATATGACCCTATTTTTGGGCCTTTGTCCTCTCCCCACAATTATTTCAGGCTTTGTCCAGAGGTTCCTCTCCCCACAATTTTTTCAGGCTTTGTCCAGAGGTTGAGAGGCATGTCCTCTATCATCTCATCTGCTTTATATTTATTGTGCCTCCTCACCTCCTTCTGCTCGATGCCCAACCTTCAACGAAGGCACGCCCATTTACACACGCATGTCTTTCAAACACTGCCCAACCGTGGGGAGGACATGCAGACTCCACACAGAAGGCACTTCCAAGCCACGCCAAGAATCGAACGGGAGAACCTCTTGCTGTGAGGTAACAATGCTACCACTGTACCACCATGGCATATACTAAGTTTATGAGTAGTATTTAAAATATGACCCTATTTTTGGCCTTTGTCCCCCCCCCCCATTTTGTCAGGCTTTGTCCAGAGGTTGGGAGGTATGTCCTCTATCATCTCATCTGCTTTATTTTTTCTGTGCCTCCTCCCCACCTTCCTTTCTAACACATTACCTTATGTTATCCACCAATGTCCTAGATTTTGAATAAGTCATTATAGTAACAAATATTCTTATGTAAAAGCTGATGATATCACAGTGCAAACAACTCCATGTATTTAAAACTAAATTTAACAGTTAACCCATGTAGCCTTTATTTGTAATCAAAGTTATTTGCAAATGATATAACTGATGTCAAAGATGTCTGAATAATAGAATTGTTGCTCATGAATGAAACCGGCTGTAAATGATAAAACAATGTAAATGATGTCCATGATGTCTGTATAGTGAAGCTTTTCTCCCTGGGCATCCACTGAAAAGGCGAACTGCTCAGTTGGACTTTCCTGGTAAACAAATGCTAATAAATAAATAATAAATAATGACTGTTAAACATTAGCATATATGAAGAAGAAAACTCACCTTCATCCATAGACAACAACCCACCTCCAACCATCAGTTATCGGCACTTAATTAAGCAGCCCTCAGACTTCTGAGTGTGATAAAAAAAATAATACAAACCAACAAGCCTAGAGGATAGTTTTTAAATCATACATAAAGCCCTCCTTAAAGGTAGCTCACCAGCTGAGGTTACAAACTATAGAACAGTTGCCATTCTCATACCTTTATCCGAAATCTTGGAAAGATGTATTCATTCTAGACTTTATACGTATATTACTTTGTATAACCTTTTCTGTTCCTTACAGTGTCCTTTTAGACCCAATCACAATGCAATTACTGGGTGTAATTATAAATGACCACCTGAAATCTGATTTCCACCTTCAGCAAGCCATAAGAAGACACACAAAAGCTAGGCTGCCTTGAGTAAAGTGCTACCTTACCTACCTTACCAACTCTGCTAGACAAAACATAGTCATTTATTTTCAACTCCTTGTCCTGTAATATTTTTCTTCTGTCCTATCCAATCTTAGTACTATCATAGGTTCATAGGTTCATAGGTAGATACTAGGCTATCTGCCCTAGGGCATTTATAAGCCTAGCCAGAGTGTATTTGGCTTCTGCCTCCCTATTAGATTAGCCTACTGTGCCTCTGTAAAGTAGGTCACAGAAGGTACCCTTTTAAGATTAGTTTACTGTGCTCTGTCTAGCAGGGACACTGGGGAGATCCCAGGGGTGAATTTGCGATTTCCCATCCACGCGTCCAAATTTTGCTTGAAGAGGGTCAGAGAGGGGCTATGTCTAACATGAATTAGGATTCTATTCCAGAGTGAGAGGAGCCTCTGGGAAATGAATCTGTCCCTCCAGCATGTCCTATTTATTTTTGTGCTGAGGTTTAGGTCCCTGGAGCATGTAGCTCTAAGGGACTTGGATTTTTTTGAGGTGGAGCATGTCCATTAATTCTGGGTTTGACATGGCTTTGTATGTCAGGCATAGATCGCCTCTGAATAGGCGGTAAGCAACTGAGTAGAGCTGGAGTTTCTTTAGTCGAGCTGCATAGGACATCTGTTTGCAGCCCATGATCCTCTTGGTGAGGTACTTTTGTGGTCTCTCCAGTTGCTGCAGGTGTCGGGTAAGGTACATCCAAAAGGGGCATTGTATTCAATTATGGGCCTGATGAGTGATGAGTAGAGGGGCACAATGACCTTTCTTGATCTAGATGCGAACCCTTTCATGATAAGGTGGGCGATATAGAAGGTCTTTCTAACCACTTTGGCAACGTGATTATCAAAGTAGAGATTACTATCTACGTTGGTCCCCAAATCTCTAATTACTTCTTCCGTACTTAATGGATTACCACCTATGTGGTAATTTGTGGGCACCTTGTTTGTCCCAAAGGGGATGACTATGCACTTTTTAGCATTTAGCTTGAGGCCGTGGCTCTGGCACCAAGCATCTGTCTCTGTGAGACCCTTTTGGAGGATGCTTATGTCAGCTGGAGATTCGATTATGGCCCCCAGTTTGCAGTCATCTGCAAACTTTGTCAACCATAATTCCCCTGTGTTAGCTTGAACCTCAGAGAAGTATATACTGAACAAGAGAGGTCCCAGAACTGAGCCCTGTGGGACACCACTTGTAACTGGTTTGGATTCGGACATGGCACCTGTGATTCTGACCATGTGGGTTCTATTTCTGAGCCAGTTTGCAACCCATCTTGTGATATAGGGGTTGATATTTAAGCTGGTAAGCTTATTTATGATACCCGAGTGGGGTATTGTGTCGAAGGCTTTTGCGAGGTCCAGGTAGGCTGTGTGGACTACCTTGCCCTCATCTATGACTTTGGTAACTGTTTCAAAGAAATCAACTAGGTTTAAGAGGTAAGATCTGCCCTTAACAAAGCCAAATTGGGTAGGGTCCAGTGTCTGGAGGCTCCCAATGTCTTTGTTTATGAGTTCCATGATAATACGCTCCATAGCTTTACAGACCAGACTAGTCAGGCTTATGGGGTGATAGTTTCCGGGGTCCGTTGTGGCACCACCTTTGTGGAGTGGGACCACTGTAGCTGTACGCCATTCTTTGGGTACATATCTTGTAGTAAGGCTAAGTTTGAACAGTGACTTAATGTGTGGGTTCAGTTCTTCTTGGAGCTCATGTAAGACACAGCCTGAGCCACTGTCCGGTCCCATAGATGCTGTGTTTTTAGCTTTGGAGAGGGCAGCTTTCACCTGTGCATCTGTGATGTCAGGGAGGTTACATTCAGTTGGGATAGGCATTTGCTCCTTTGGGGGGGAAGGGGGAATTTGCACTGAATCTGTCTGCCAGGATGTTGGCTATGTCTGTAGGTTTGGTATATTTTGTACCATTATGCAACAATTCAGAGCATATCTGGGAGTTTCCGCCCATGTTCCTGACATAACTAAAGAAGGCCTTGTGATTATCTTTAGTGTCTAGGGCAATTTTTCTTTCGAAACTGGCCTTTGATGATTTTATGAGGGATCGAAGTTTCTTGCTAATACTGATCAGAGATGCCTTCCCTTTTAGGGATTTTGCTCTGTCATGTAGTAGCTTCCTCCTTTTGTTGTATAGCTTATTTATGGCCGGGGTCCACCAGACCGGTCTCCTGTTTTTGGAGGAGTGAGTTTTGGTTTTATTTGGGATAGCACAATCCATGCATTCCTGCAGGTGCTCATAGAATGCATTTGTAAAGGATTCTGTGGATTGGGCTGTATTATGCTCTGGCCCAGAGGTATTATCCTCTGGCCCAGTCAGACTTAAACAATCCTATGATGATGTAGCCAGATCTTCAACCAACCAACCAACCAACCAACCAACCAACCAACCAACCAACCAACCAACATTATAGATCACATTACTTTGTCTCTCTAAAACAAGTAAACTGGCTACAACTAAATAATTTTCTATTGTACTCACAGATACTTACAACCTTCAAACTATTGCACAACCCTGAAAAATTCCCACCTGTTCATTCCATTATTCAGCCTTGCACTACTAAGAGACCTTTATGCTCCACTGACAATCATTACTCTCCATAACTAAACTACACAATAATGTAGGATACTCCCTGTATTCACATGGCATTGCTAACAGCTGGAATACCACCACCACCACCTAAGAACAGTTGCAACCTGAAAGATTTCAAATGCAGCTAAAGCAGCATCTGATAGACAAATGGCTCTGAACCTACACTACCCCTGCTTAAACTGGTGCTATGATAGCTATCTAAATTTGTGCCAAAACGCCCTGCTGCACAAAACCTAATATACTATTATCACAGCCATATCCTCCTCCTCTAATTCATACCACTCAGCTGTCCAGATTTTTGCAGAACATCCAGATTTTTAGTTCATACGTTTGGCCGGTTCCTCATAAAATTTGTGTTTTTCTGACTAATCACTGGGATTATCTGAGAACTGAAGTCACTATATGATGACATACATTTGAGTTTCAGACATTAAATCATTCAAAAAATGGAAGTTAAAACAAACCCTGTTACTGTAGCAACTTACTAAGTTTATAAGAGTTGTTGTCTGTCTTTCGGCTTTTTCCCGGTAAGGGGTCACCACAGTGGAACTCCGGTCCGCTAATGACTGGCAGTAGATTTTTACGAAATGCCGAGGTGCCAGCTTGACGCCCAACCTTCAACGAAGGCACACCCATTTACGCATGCATGTCTTTCGAACACTACTCAACCGTGGGGAGGACATTCAGACTCCACACAGAAGGCACTCCCAAGCCGGACCGAGAATCGAACGGGAGAACCTCTTGCTGTGAGGTAACAACGCTACCGCCGTACCACTGCAGCATATACTAAGTTTATAAGAGTAGTATTTAAAATATGATCCTATTTTTGGGCCTTTGTCCCCTCCCCCCCATTTTTTCAGGCTTTGTCCAGAGGTTGAGAGGTATGTCCTCTATCATCTCATCTGCTTTATTTTTTCTTTGCCTCCTCACCTCTTTCCGCTCAACTCCCAACCTTCAACAAAGGCATGCCCATTTATGCACGCATGTCTTTCAAATGCTACCCAGTCGCAGGGAGGACAAGCAGACTCCACACAGAAGGCACTTCCAAGCCATGCCGAGAATCGAATGGGAGAACCTCTTGCTGTGAGGTAACAACGCTACCGCCGTACCACCGTGGCATATACTAAGTTTATGAGTAGTATTTAAAATATGACCCTATTTTTGGGCCTTTGCCCCCCCCCCCATTATGTCAGGCTTTGTCCAGAGGTTGGGAGGTATGTCCTCTATCATCTCATCTGCTTTATTTTTTCTGTGACTCCTCACCTCCTTCCTTTCTAACACATTACATTATGTTATCCACCAATGTCCTAGATCTTGAATAAGTCTTTATAGTAACAAATATTCTTATGTAAAAGCTGATGATATCACAGTGCAAACAACTCCATGTATTTAAAACTAAATTTAACAGTTAACCCATATAGCCTTTATTTGTAATCAAAGTTATTTGCAAATAATATAACTGATGTCAAAGATGTCTTAATAATAGAACTGTTGCTCATGAATGAAACTGGCTGCAAATGATGAAACAATGTAAATGATGTCCATGATGTCTGTATAGTGAAGCTTTTCTCTCTGGGCATCCACTGAAAAGGCAAACTGCTCAGTTGGACTTTCCTGGTAAACAAATGCTAATAAATAAATAATAAATAATGACTGTTAAACATTAGCATATATGAAGAAGAAAACTCACCTTCATCCATAGACAACAACCCACCTCTAACCATCAGTTATCGGCACTTAATTAGGTAGCCCTCAGACTTCTGAGTGTGATAAGAAAAATAATGTCCCACAGTAATGTATTTTGCATTTGTTTCACACAAACACTTTGGAGCCACAGCCACTAGTCCTACAAAGCCATACTGAAGATTTTATAATGAGCAAATATCAACAGGGTAAGTTGCTTTCAACCCCAGACAGGTCAACCTCCCACACATCACTAGCAGTTATAGCAACTTTGTTAATGGAGTACATCTTAGACGTCTAACTGTGATACAAATAACAGTCATAGCAATTTATTTCAAGTTTGCTTAATACAAACATAAAGTAGCCAGTATAGCCACAGTAAAGCATTCCAAGTGAATTTCACACAAATACTCAATAGTCCTGTAAGGACAGATTGTTTAAGATGATCAGAGGACAGGATGATAAGGCACCTTTGTCCTCAGACAGACCACTATCACCACTCCCAAACAGGAGTTATACCCACTTTCCCAACTGTATAGTCCTGAAAAGCTAGAATAAGATAGTAAATATTTTCCTTTACAGACAGCCCCCTTACTCAATAATTATAGCTACTTTATTTTCTGTGCACTTTTCAAATGCCCTACCATAATACAATTAACAAAATAAAATAATGGCTATACAATGTATTTCAATTTCATTTTTACAAAAATAAAATGCACAGCTTTTCACCAGACATCTCCACAGCAGAATACTCTATCTCATAGTGCACAACTTTTTACACCAAGAACCAGGGGCACACATTAAAAAATAATGTGGGACAAAGGCCCAAAAAACAAATACTCCTCCTATATACTTAGAAAGTTCTAGAACAACATGTTTTGCATTAACAGGGGCATGAGCTACTCACAAGCAGACTCTGACTGCAGAAAGGTGTAATGTATTGTTGTGGCTAAAAAGGGAATGGACAGTTGAAACTTTCTAAATGCTGCCATTTGGTAATTGTAGTTAAGGGCAGACAAGCCAGTATGTCATTGCTTTCTGTTGCCCTTTTCAAGAACATTATTAAGCTATCCCCCTTACAACAATTCCAATCAACTTTAATGGGGGAAAATGAAGCAGATTATATTGGATCCTTATGTAATAGTTACTTGATGGTCAGCATCGAGTATAATGGATATGAGTTGTTAATGAGCTCTGTGATTATGAGCAAGTCATTTAACTAGACAGTGGTCTGGTTAAATGGGAAATTGGTCTAGGTTCTTCATAGATCTTCTGAATCATGTGTCTAGTAACTACCTATGAACTTGTAAATCAACAAAATCTATCCTAAGAAAGTGTATAAGAATGTCAAGAAGGTAAAAGTGACCAACAGGAGAAAAACAGACAAGCAGAATAGTGCATCAGAGTTGGAGAAGAAACTAAACTAGTCTGAACAACTGAGGAAAACAAGAATGGGTAAAAAGGGATCCTGTGTCATGGGAAGAACCTGAATGAGTTTATAGTCATTTAGGAGAAAAGTCAATCATGGCAATAGCACAAAAGAGTAGCAGAAGAAAGTCATATAAAACAAACGATCATCTTTTGTTAAGTCAAGTCATCATGGAGAATTGTAAAAAGGGGAAGAAAAGCAAGTGCGGTATGGAGAGATTAAACATATGGATAGATTACAAAAATATATATATTTCGGTATGGAGAGATTAAAAATATATATATATATATTTCGGTATGGATAGATTACAAAAAAAAATATTTTGGTATGGAGAGATTACAAAAAAAAAATATTTCGGTATGGATAGATTACAAAAAAAAAAAAAATATTTTGGTATGGAGAGATTACAAAAAAAAAAAAAAAACATTTGACAACATCCTACATTCATGGATAAAGGATGCATGAGATACACCCTACATTGATAAATTACATTACTGTGACCATGAAACTGTGGCAAATCACTTTGCATTTAAGCAATGATAAAGGATAAATTATTATCCCAGGAATAAAAATTCAAAAGGGGATATTTCAGGGTGAATCTTTGTCACAGCTTCTCTTTCGTCTTGCCCTTAACCCATTGTCTAAAACAGAAGAAACAGCATGTGAACATGCAGCCACCCAATGACACTTGTTAAGACTTCAAGGCTCATGTAGTAGTAAACTATGATTGAGAACAAGAGCTACCAATGTTAATGTAAAAATCACTTTTAACAGTCTTTTAAAAATCTTATAAAATCCTTAAGAAAAATAAATGCTGACTAGTCGAGCACTTTCATCCCAATCACAATGGAACTTCATCAGAACCGTTGTGCATTACACCAATTTTGTTTAAATTCACTCTAGATGATCATGTGCCTAATTAACTCATTAAAAAACAAGGACACCAAGATCAAACATCGAATGAAATTAAAAATGCCAAAAATAGCAAAAGTAAATTCCCCTATTGTAAAGCAACAATGCCATCATGTCATGTGAAACTCTAAAAGGTGTTTAAAAAAGAAAAAAGAAAACAAATTCTTTAAAATATAAGCCTTCTTTATAAATCCAAAGCCTTCATCCTTAGAATGTGTACTATAGATGTGTTGTCATTAATGTGTGGAGTCTACATGTCCTCCCTGTATTCGTGATTCATGTGGGTTTCCTCCAGGTGCTCCACTTTCCTCTCACATTCAAAGACATGCTTCTGGAGTGTTTCTCCCTTGGTCTTTGCTGAAAATTGGCTTTGTTCCAAGTCAGACTTTCCCGGTTAACAAATATTAAATAACTGAATAATACCAGGGAATGAAGTAGCACTGAGCCTAAGTTTCCACTGGAGTTTACATCTCTCTAGTTTATTTTCCCGCCAACCACCTCTATTTTCCTTTCTTAATTTGTCCACAATCCCAAATATAAACCTACTGAACTGGGAACATTGTAATATGTCTTTATAGAGAGCATTATTCAAATTCTCTCTTTCTATGACATACAAGTGCTCATAAATCCATTTATGTAATGTTCTGTCCATTTTACAAATATAAAAATCCTTATATCCCATCACAGATAGCTATATATGCTGGACAAGTACTGCCACAGCTACCTGCCAACAACTTGATGTGTTGTGAGGGGTTGTCTATTGTCACCTGTTTGTCCTGTAAAATGTATTTACAATATTTACACCTGGCACATTTGGTGGTTCCCCCATTTCAAGAGTTGATTGAGAGGTATGGATGTTCCAAAAATACTTTAAATTATGATCAGTTTTAGACAAAAGTAGGTTTTTCACGTAAGATACTGAAAAGCTCAGAATTAGACCTAAACAAAACCCATTTCTTGGTCAAGATATAGTTGACATCTGTACTCAAATTTCCGAAGTGAACTACCATAGAGTTGGTAAAAGATCTTTCTGATGAATGAGATGTTGGGTGTTTGCTGTAACTTCTGAAACTCCTAATAATGGCTTATATCTAGTTCCCCATCCTTCCAATACTTCCTCTCCTATAGCGTGCAATAACTCCTGAGAGTAACTTCTATCTTGAAACATCCATAGGAGGTTACTTTGTTCAATACTAAAGTGATTTTTACATTGATATTGGTGGCCCTTATTCTCAGCGGTATTTTACCATTAAGCTGCTACTTAACATAATAGGCCATGGCTGCAAATTGACTCCCAGAAAACAGCAGAGTGTAAAGATTTCTCATCTTCTTTTGTGGATGACTTAACACTATATAGTTCATCAGATCAGCAACTGAAAGCACAACTGCAAGTGATTAAAACATTCTCAGATGATATAAGAACATCATTTAGTTTTGATAAATGTACAAATGCAACATTTAAAGCAAGAAAGCTGCAGCACCAAGAAATTACCAGTCTGGGGCACGAATAGTTTCTCCAAACTAAAAGGGGCGCGAAGCCACAAAACTACTATGGGCTTTATAAATGCCCTCGGGCAGATAGCCTAGTATGAACCTATGAAGCTATGAACCTATGTGATATAAAGGAACTTGAGCAGAAGGGAGTGTGTAAATATTTGGCAATTGATATGGATCAACAATAAAACAGGAACGAATGCAACCAAAACTCAGTAAGGAATATTTTAGAAGACTAAAATTTATTCTGAAAACATCCCTGACATCTAGGAACAAAGTCCAAGCTATAAACCAATTTGCTCTTCCTGTTCTAACTTGTAGTTTTGAGGTGACTGATTGACCTCAGAAGGCATTTATTTAACATTTGTTAGCTGGGAAAGTCTGACTTGGAACAAAACCAGTTTTCAGTGGAGGCCTGGGGACAAATGCTCCAGAAGCATGTCTTTGCAACATGGGAGGAAACTGGAGCACCCGGAGAAAACCCAGATGAGCACAGGGAGGACATGCAGACTCCACAAAGAAGGCACCCCAGCCAAGAATCAAAATGGAGAAACTCTTGTTGTGAGGTGACAATACTACCACTGCACCACTGCACTGCATCAGCTTGACAGAAAAACAAGAAAAAAAATGCTTCATACTTATCAAATAATATAAAAATCAGTGTATACCAAGATTATATAGTTCTGATTCTGAAGGAGGTATAGATCTGCAATCATAGGGCCACATATATATCTGCTGACTTTACCCGATCCAAACATAGTAAAAGTTTTAAAACATGAGCAGAACAACTCTAAGATGATTTCCATGCTCAGTTTAGCAAAGCATATTGGTGTCAAGTAGGAAAGGAAATCAAACCAGAAGAAGAGGAAAATCAGGCAGCAAATGAATGTGCCAAAAAAACAAAAGAAAGAATATAAGGACTAGTGTCAGATCAGAAGGCAAGAAATGTGTAAAAGGCATAAATATAGTTGCAAGTACAGAAAGCTCCTGGCACAACCTCCTGGTCATCAGGATTTGACACAGGAATGGTTGAGGGGAGGTGAATTTAAACCAGAAGATGGAAGGTTGATATTGGCAGCCCAGGATAATGGATTGCATGCACATTGGTTTACAAAGTCCATTGAACATGTGGAGGAAACAGACCAATGTAAGTTCTTTAAAATATAATTGGAAACAGTTGCACATCTTGTTGCTGGTTGCAATATACTAATGGAAGAAGGACAGTGTACTGAATAGCATAATAATGTGACACGACTGCTTCACTGGAGATTGTCCAAAAATTATAATATTGAAGTAACTGAGAAGATCAGGGCCGATTTCGAAGAATTTTTCAGTGCGATCGCAGTGGCAAATTATGAGAATAATTCTTTTGAAAAAGCAGTATTTGGTTGCAATTCTGGTTGTAACAGTTGGTCTATGAAGATATAGTCGCGAAGATATTAGTCGCGATAATTATTCCTCTTATTTTATTTTTTATTTATTCTGCTGTCAGTTTGACAATCAAACAAATAAATATAAATAAAAAATAAATAAACATCAATGAATGAGAGGAATGAATGCGAAGAAGGAATGCTACACCAGCCCGCGGGCTGTATTAGATTATTCATGCAGTACAGCTGCAGGGCTATGCTTTACAGCCAAATTGCACTGCGGCAAGCATTTGTTGTCTCATCGAGCTAGCTCGTGAGGGAATGTCTCGGTGAGCCAATGAATCCATTCAAAACATGAGCCACAAAGCGTTATAGAGAATAATGTAATTTACCCATTATCAAGAGTTCAAAAAACAGATGCGGGAAAAACAGAAAAAGTAGTCCATGAAAAGAAGACAAAAGTAACATTGATCAATGAAATTACTGTACCCAGTGATTGCACCCAGTGAAAGACACAAAGTCATAAAATAAACTATTAACAAAAAAAAAAAACTAATGAAAAATGAAAAGGTGGACTCTTCAGTAGCCCTCCGGAGGCCAAAAAACATTTCAATAGAATGGTAAAATCAATGGATAAAAGCGTTTATTAAGCTTAACACAAGCTTTTCATCAGTTTGAAAAAAACAACTTCTTCAGAACGGATACAACATCATCCAATAACCCCCATAAAATACCAGGATTTTCAGGCAGAAATGAGGGCAATGTGGAAGGATAGCCAGACAGTTCCAATAGTTGTTGGAGCAATGGGTTTCATAACAGAGAACTTACAGTCATATTGAGATATGTACATGTACGTCTGTATGAAGGAGTCAGATCTGGGCACATTGCACGTGCTATGAAGAGAACTTTGGGCTATCATTAAAGATTGAAACAGTACTAATTTCATAAACTTTAATCATACTTTGACTTAGGAATGGGTTCTATTCCTCTCAAGCTCAAAAGATGGAGAAATTAAACCAGAAGAAGCAGTATTGAATCAATTGGACAAGAAAACCAGAAAAATGTTTCAATCTTATCAAATAATATACAAAAAGCAGTGCATGCCACAATCAGCCTTATCAAAAATTACTGCAAATGTAGGTTCATAGGTCCATAGGTTGGTACTAGGCTATCGGCCCTAGGGCCTATACAAGCATAGCCATAACAATTCCCTGGCTATAGGTCTGCAATTGTGGGATTGCACACATATTTGCTGACCTCATCAGATCCCAGCATATTGTAACTTTTAAAATATAAAGAGAAGTGTAAGATGACATCTTTGCTTAGTTTAATGGAAGTCTTTGAGAAAGGCGTGCAAATGGAAATTAAATCTGAAGGAGAAGAGAATCAGACCGCAACTGAATGTGTCAAAGAAACAAAATAAAAAATATAAAAAAGGATTAGAAGTAAGGGAAAACAATTTGAAAGCCTGCAAATATAGCGGCAAGCATAGAAAACGTCTAGACTACTACATGTTGACCAAGATTTCATACAGTAATGGTTAGACAAATGCAGGTTCTTTAAAACAACCAGAAATAGTTAATTTTGTTATTCATTCCCCCGGATTTACTATTCCTTCATGCAGGACTAGCTTAGTCTTGCATGGAGATGGCCGTTTAGGAGCAGGGAGGCAGCGTGCCATGCATAGTAATGAGCGCACTGCCTGAGCTCCTATTCTTACATGGAACATGTAAGAGTGGAGGGGGTGTGTCTGACAGTAGAGCTCTCAGAATATACACACCCCCACAGTGAAGAACAGTAGAAGGGGGTAAGAAATGAGCGAGATGGCTCATAGGTGTGCGCATATCCCCACCAACAGTCCCCCTCGTTTTGCAAGAGCAAATGTATACAGAAATAAAATGAACAAACCCGTGTATTTTTTTTTTAAAATCCGATGAAAGCTAACTGTAGGTGTACGGGTGGGCCCATCGCTTAGCTACAGTTAATGCAGCTTAAATGGCTGAAGAGGATAACAAGGAAGATATATAAAAATGAAGCAGCATAGCAATAGTATAGTAGGCAGAGCATTCACCTTATGAGCAGGCATTCCCGATTCGAGTTCCACTGCAGCACATTCCAATTTCCATGGCAAAGCACGTCATGACTAATACTTTTGTTGCATAAACCACTAAATAACATATATTTATGAACTGGAGTACTGCAGTAAATGCACATGTGAAGTGTCAGTATCATAATGAATAAAGCACTAGTAAGCAGGTTTCAGCACCAATAAGCAGTAGTAAGCATATTTAAGTATTAGTAAGTGGGTTTAAGCCATTTTGTGCAGGAGTAAGCAATGCACACACAGGTTAAGCAATTCTGAAGCTAACTCTCTGTAAGAATATGTAACCGGAGGTTACCATTGCTTATCCTCGTGCAAACCCACTTACAAATGCTCAAAAGTGGCTTAATCACTCAGTATCCAATGGCTCTTGTTCTGCCCATCAACAAAATAAATAGCCACGCGAGTCTTGAACCCAGGACCCTATACACCATAGTCATAATAGTTAACCACCAAGCCATCACAGAAGTACAAAAGAATGAGGTATCAGCAAACAAGTCTTGACCATAATAAAAATCAAACTGAACCTGTGAAAGGAATCAGTATACAAACATATGTACCTTAACCCACTACATAACATAAATATGTGAACTGGAGTACAGCAGTAAGCCCAGAAGTCAGGTGTGTAATTGTAATAGAGTGTTGAAGTCCCCAATAAAACACAAGTATCCCATACAGTGTAAGTACACATGAATCATGGATATCAGAAATACATATAAGGTGTAATGAATAATAAAGCAATGCCAATAGGAATTATAATGCAAAGTCTAATGTAAGCAACACTAAGCATTGCACAGGCCAGCTTAGGAGGTGTAAGCAATGTGTAGGCCAGCTAACTCAGTGTGCCCAGAGGTATACCCCTTTAAACAATGCCAGCCCTAGGTAAGCAGGTTTGCCCATAGCCTAGCCTTTTCAAAACCAGCCAATCATAGAAAAGTGCGGGAAATCGGCCCTACTTAAACCCAAGAGGTGGGAATACATTTCATAGCTGGTTGTAGCTTCCCCTTGCAAGCACCATGTCAGGAAGGGGAGAAGGTGTGCACTTTCAGGTGCAGCACTGTTGCATCCAGGAGTCCAGAGACATGGCACAACTCCTTTTCATAGGCCATGATCTGAGACTGCTGCAGGGCTATTACCAGGGCTCCCAATATAAGGTGGAGGCCTGGGACTGTCTCATCCGTGACCTCACCAGTGCCAGTGGCATACCCTGAACTGGTGAGCAGGACAGGCATCACTATGCTGACCTGAAGCGGCATAAGTGGGACCTCTTGGAGCAGTGAATCCAAGAGGCTAGAGTGGCAGGGGATGTTCCAGTTGTGTGTAAGTATGGCCCCACTATATGTGAAATAATTGCCAGCTCATGTATATCATGGACAGGTATGGCTAAATATTCCTCTTATGTCCTCCACAGTTGCAATGGAGCGGGCAATGAACCAGGAGGCCAACGTCAGTTGCCTGGTGAGGTTGCTACACGAGGCAGGTCAGTAATACTCATGCATTTACTGTCATTGGAAATAAAACTAAAAGTAGTAGTAAATCAATTGCCTGTATAAAACCTGTACTGTTCAAGGCAAGTACTGCATGAATATGGCAGGAAGAGTCTCATATAGTTAGTATATAAATAAAAGCATAATAGCCTGACAATAAAGGTCTAACTGTTGGACTGCATGTGTATACTCTGGTATCATATGGTAATGTAGATTTGCAATCATGTAATAGTACTGCTGTATTAAGCACTGTTACCCACACCATCCGCCATAAATCGAATGTGCAGGAATGTCTGTATATGACTGGTGTAATCCCCAGAGGCCATTTAGTACAAGTGAGAGACACATAGACAGAAAACAGGGAAAATGCAGACAACAAAATCGAAATAGCACATACAACTGAGATGTGAACTGTTGTTTTTTTAGCAAACACACCCATGGTTTGAATCCTGCCAGTGGTAGTGGTCTGCATACAGAATCATACCCCACAATTGTACAGATATTTCCAGAATGTCCAGTAAAGTGGCCCATAACTGCTGCCTATCAACCTGTCCCCCTTGAAAATCAGTGGGATATTCCCAGACGTATAGGCAGCAAAGAGGAAATACAACTGATTGACACACATCTATGAGAACAAAGCTGGCACACTAGCAACTAGCCAAATCCTTATGAGACTAAAAAACCACGTATGTACCATTTACACCCCAACTTGTCAAGCTGTGGCCAGAGTGTGTACAGTAACAGAGTAAGATGTATGTGCATAATAGTAATGTGGAATCTGGTACTGTGTGTGGGAACATTCAGGTAGTACTAACAAACATTACTCACAGGTTTGCCAGATACCAACACCTGTGCCCAGAAATACAAGAATGATACCCTGCACTGGTACTGTTCATATTGGTATTGTATGGCATTGTGACTGATGCAGTTGCTCTGAATAATGAAGTATTACACATCACTGTCACCTACACTGTCCTACAAAATATTACTGTCTAGGAGATCTGTATAAGAGTGTTGTAATACAAGGTCAGAATGTAAATCCACAGGAGAATTATAAGACAGAAAGCAGATAGGAGATATACAGCAATATCTATAAAGCAGACACAACTGTGATGGACAGTTTTCACGTTGTAGCAGACACACCCATGGTCTGAATAATGGGAGTGGATGTAGGCTGCATACAAAATCATACCCCACAACTGTACAGATGAGGCCAGAATGTCCAGTATATGGGCCCATATCTGCTGCCTGTCCCCCTGGTAAGTCTATGGGATGATCCCAGATGTTTAGACAGCAAACAGGGAATACAAGTGACTGTCAAACATCTATGAGAACAAACCTGTCACTGTAGCAACCCCCAAAACTGTTAGCAGAGTAATATGCCAACTATGTCCTATCTACACCCGATGTAGTCAAGCTGTGACCAGAGTATGTACAGTAACAGAATGAGATGTATGTGCATAACATGTAATCTGGAAGTTTATGTGGCAACAGTCAGATAGTGCTAACAAACATTGCTCCCACAGGTACATCAGACACAAACATTGTGCTGAGAAATAAAGACCATTATAACCTGTACTGGTACTGTTCATTCTGGTATTGTAGGGAATTGTGAGTGTTGCTGTTTCTCTGGATAATAAAGTATCACTGATCACTGTCACCCACACTGTGCTACATAATATGACAGTGTAGGAAAGCATGTATATGTGTGTGTCGGGTCACTAAAGGTTGAAGAGGGCAATATTCTAGATATGGCCTGGCACACGTTCATGTGGTCAACACATGGCCAGAGTCTGTGCAGAAAGAGTTGGATAGCTATGTGCACAACATCAACCTGGAATCTAGGAGTATGTGTAGAAACAGTTAGTGTTAACAAGCATTCCCTCCACAGGTGTACCAGGTAAGAGGTGTATACTGCAGGTAAAACCAGATCATGTGTAACGATGATGACAGCCATATCACTGTCCAAACTAAGGCTACAGGGTAGTGTAGTAAGTCTTGTAAGGTACAGATAACAGCACTGACTAGGAAAGTAATGTGGACTACAGGAATATACTAGTTGTTAACTGACATCTTTCCCCCCCCCCCACCATATCTCCAACAATAATCAACATACCCATCCCAACTGGTATGTAATGACTCCAATGTTCTGATAATGTCCAGTTGTTTGATAAATATTTTAATTGTTCCCATGCATGTGCTATATTGAATTATTCCAACATTGATGGCATGGTGCCATCAATGTTCCTGCATGCTGTTCTTATTACCACTGTGGTCCCATATATGCATGTGTTTTGTTTGTTATGCAACTGTTCTATCTGGTGTCTGGGTTAATGGGAATATAGATGCATGCTGTTATACCTAACCCTGGAATGTGTTGACTATTGCTAACCCACATATGATGATGAAATCTAAACACTATAGCATGTTTGGGAAGGCTGATCCCAGCAGATCCACCTGTCCCACCTCAGCTGGCTGTGGCACTGGGCACTGGCATGTCTGGGGCCCAACCCAGGACATCCCTGTCTGTTGGTCCTGCACCACCTTTGGGTGGAACCTCCTCAGGGGATGGGGCTCACCCCCTCCTGGGAGTGAGCACGGACAGGTACCTGTCACCCATCGCCAGGTCGGGGTCGTGGTGCATAGAGAGATCAACCAGCAGCTTGGTGATCTTCTATGCTAGCTCAAGGGCCACGTGTCACAACTAGAGCATCAGTCTGGCTCTGCAACTCAGCCCCCAGCACAGCACTATTAGGGCTGTGAAGGTGCAGTGGTGACTGCCCATGGGTGGGGACCTCAGTCCCACTGTTTCCACTAGGGGGCTCATGGGCTTTCGATTTCCCAGCACCCCTCCCCATCAAGGTGTTTACCCCCATGTGTCATATACGGGTCCACATTAGAATTTTGAAGTTTCAGAACTTAGAATGTTTTAATATCGACCCCTATTCAGTGAACGCTGAAAATAGCGAAGCTGCAGAACACCGAATTTCTTCCTAGGGAAGGAATTCAGTTGGCCATTCCTGTGGTTTCACTATGTTTAGCACTGTGATGGAAAGTTATGGGTCGGGATCAGGTAAGTGTGCGATTGTGTGGATGTGAGGGTTAGGGTGGGGTAGGTGAGTTAGGGTTAGGGCACAGGTGAGGTGAGTGTGTGATAGTGACGGACCTTAGGGTTAGGGTTTGGGTTAAGTTAAGTGGATAGCTAGTGGTGTGTGTACAGTTTAGTGTAGGGATAGATGTAGGATTTTAGGTGTATGTGTGTGGATTGCTGTTTATTTGGTGTGTTTGTGTTGTGTGCATGTGTGTCAGAAAAGCGATTTTTTTTCCCTGGGAAAAAATTCACTGCTCTACCTGTTCGATATTGACAGCGTTCGCTGAATAGGCGTCAATATTAGAACATTCGATGTTTTAAAAAGTCAGTGTTCTAATATAGACCCATCTTATACTGCCCCTGTATGTGTCTTGTTTGTCTTGTCTGTTAACCTACTGAACCTACCTCCCCAAATATACCTACTACCCCTCCCAAACATCCCACTCTCACCTGAAAAAAAAAGGGCAATCTGTTCCCAAAAACAACTCTCACCCCATACATAGCTGTCTATTTCACACACGTGTCCACTGGACACATGTAATCTGGTCTAATTGGCATCACAAAGTATTATTGTTGTCCTCACCCCCTCCCAAGGGTTTGAGTGTCCAAATCTACCTCCAAATTCAGTGTATATGCACAGCTGTTGCTGTACAAGAAATGGGCAGCTATGGACCTTCCCTATACACTTCCTGCACATCCCTGCTATTTTCCCTACCATCTTTCCCTCTTTGTTCCCCTTTTTTACCACTTTCCTATCAACCCCTTTTTCTTTTCTTTTAAAGAAATTAGTGTGGGTGTAAGGGGGAGTAAGCACTTTTAAGCAGCAGTAAGCGAGTTTAAGCCTGTTTGCACGGAGGTAAGCAATGTCTACAATGGTTAAGATAATTAGAAGCTAACTGAGTATAAGAAACTGTAACCAGAAGTTAGCAGTGCTTACCTTCACGCAAACCCACACAAACCTGCTTACAACTGCTCAAAAGTGCCTTAATCACTCTGTATCCATCGGCCCTTGTTCTGCCCAGCAACAAACTAAACAGACACTGCCAGCCTCAAACCCAGGACCCTGCCCACCATAGACAAAGTGATTTACCACTAAGCCATATCAGATATACATAACCCTGATGTAGTCACAAACATATCATCCAACCCAGTCATTCAACAATACAGAGAATGCATTTCAACATGTAGATGCATGCGTGTGTGTAAATATATTAATAACTAAATAGATGCAACATATCTGTATATGTAGATATATATATATATATATATATATATATATATATATATATATATAGTAACCCTTTAGAAGGTCGAATGGCTGAAATCTCGAAATTCATATGGTCGAGACCATATGCTCGAAATTTCAGAAGCTTGACCTTCTGAATGGGGATCGGCATACAGTTCAGAACGGGAGATTTCCCTTTCTGCTCTGTAGCGCGATCTTGGAGTTAGAATAAATAAGTAGAGGGGAGTGTGGGGGGTGAAGGGGGGCTTGCCCCCCTTTAGAAACATTGTTTTGTGTTTTGTTGGTTTTGTTTTAGTTCCCTTTCAAAAGGTCGAGCTTCTGAAATTCGAGCATATGGCTTCGGCCATATGAATTTCGAGATTTCAGCTGTTCAACCTTCTAAAGGGGAACTGTGTATATATATATATATATATATATATATATATATATATATATATATATATATGTATATATATATATATATATATATATATATATATATATATATATATATATATATATATATATGGTTCCACTTGTAACACATCGAAATTCTGATCATCGAGACCAGAACATCGAATTTTGAAACATCGAAGGTTACAGGTGTAACCAAAAAGAACAAAACAAAGAAAAATAAACTTTAACAATTGTATGCCCCCCTTCACACCCCCCTACTTTAATATTCAAACTCTGAGACCACACTACAGTGGAGTAAAGGGAAATCTCCCATTTAGCGCTATATGCAGAAGCGCTAAACAGGAGATTTTCCGTACCCTATCTGCAGTGCCATCACACATATGGCACATAGACACACACAGTATGCAGGGCATTCTCCCACTTACATTTACCTTTTTCTTCCTCTTCAAACCTTCGACGTTTTCAAACACGATGTTCTGGTCTCGATGATCTGAACTTCGATGTTTTCAACGTTCGATGGTTTGAAGGTGAACCATATATACACATACAAATGCCTACATCTATAGATATATATGTATACATCTATATGTCTAAATATATACAGCAAGTTATATATATGTAAGCAGATATATATATATATATATATATATATATATATATATATATATAAGTATATACGGACATACATCTGTAGATAACAATGGGCAAATAACAAAAACATATAGGTCCACATGCACCGTTAATGGGGTTGAGAGGCCCCAAACAATAAATGTTTTGTACGAATAGCTATAGCCCCCCACAGCCAAACACGTTGCCCTGCAATACACTACCAAGTGTTGCAGATCCTATAACCAGGACCTAACACGACATGGGCACAAGATGTTAACAGTACTACATCCCACCTGTATGATGTCAGGCTGGTGTCGGTAACTTATCATGCAGTACAGTCTGGCTCCCATAGGTAATGTACAATGTGGAAGCTAGCAACCTCCATAGGATACATATACACAGACACATATATGCAGATACAGATATATATATATATATATATATATATATGTGTGTGTGTGTGTGTGTGTGTGTGTGTGTGTGTGTGTGACTACACATACACACTCAGAGATATGTATAGTAAGATATATATATATATATATATATATATATATATATATATATATATATATATATATATGTGTGTGTAGAAGGTGCACACAATATAGAACAGCCACTAAGCCTACAGTTAACACCTTAACATCTGGACACTTTATGAGCCACCCATACAAATGACAGTTGTTACCTGCAACATATACCCACAGAGAGGTCATAGGATATAACACCACACACAGGTCTGCATAAATGGAAAACCTTTATTTGTGTACTATTACAGTTGTATATGCCATGTCATATAGTTGTTCAGACACTGACATCCATATAAACAGAGTAATGCAACTGTGAAACAGTTATACTAATACAGTAGTCTGGAAAGGTTCACAGCTGTTGCTGAACAGGCCAAGCCCTTCAATTTGTACAATAGTAAAGATAGAATGGGCCACAGGATACCAAACAATCAACAGTAAGTAATTCAGGTCTATAGTTCAGCAGCCTCTATCTACATTCTGTACACAATCACAAGGGGGTAAAGACCTCAGTTGACACAATGGGATGTAACTGTTACATAACAAGGCATAACTGACACCATCACAAGCACACTGACAAACAGAACAGTCTGTATGGCAGGAGGCAGTAGGCCTGCATTAACCCCGTTTATGTAATTAAATTAAATATAGGTGAACTGTATAGTAATGTACATCCAGATACCTTAAGGCAGCTCACCCCTGATACCTCCACATGTTGTAACAGCCTAGGTTATTTATGGTGCATCCCCACCAGACTCAGTAATACAGGGCCATATACCACTGTTACATACACTGGCCTCTGGAGTGCATAAGGGCTCACATGTATTGTGTAGGTGAAGCCCACACATATATGTCCCCAACCCCACTGTATGTGTGGAGGATACAACAGCAGTGGACTGATGGCAGGAATGGCAGCATGAAATACTCACAGCCCACTACAGAACAACCCCTGACAGCATGTCATATGTGCAAAGCTTGTATGTAGGTGGAGGACAGAGGCTGGAACACAGGCCCATATGTGGAAAACTGTTGCCATACACTAAGCAAGTCACTGGTGTTACAGGATAGTCTGCAACATAGCCTTAGTCAGGGATTTGAGCTTAGAAACATAAATGGATGTAGCCATGTACTGATAGCACTCAACACACACACTACTAGTGAAATATCTGGCACAGGGCCTGTGTGGTGGACAGACAAAACATGATAGGCACACCTCTAGCCATCAAGAGGATAGGCCCACAGTTGAGAGCTATGCAGACTGCATTCCAAGGTAAACTAGTATGTACACACAAACCCTGTAACACCAGTACTATACAAAGCATAACACAACTCTACTCACACTCTGTCTGTAGTTGTAGAACCTCCTACAAATATGTAGCTGGCCTGAATGTGCAGGTTCTCCTGTAAGAGGTATTGCTACCTGCTGTTTGTGACACTGATGCCCACACACAGGAAGGATGTTCATTACACAGGAAAGGTAAAGGGACCACACCCACATAATGCATTGATTTATAGTAGGTGGTTGCCATGACAGTGGTAATTGGAAATACTGCACAGCAAGCTGCATGCAGTTAGCAAGTGGAGGACACTGATTGGTGCAGAGGTCATCACCTGATCATGTGCATCACCTACTAAAGCCATGCTGCCATCTATTCAAAGTAGCTCAATCCATTTACTGGAGAGAGACTGAGACTGAGAGAGAGACTGAGAGAGAGAGAGAGAGAGAGAGAGAGAGAGAGAGACAGAAAAAAATCCAAAACAAAAAGCCTAAAGCAAAGACATATTAAAATCCAAAGGAAGAATAAACCATTGTCCATCATTAATTCATCAAGACATCATTCCACAACGGGTAAGTGAAGTATATATACATGTAATAGAATGTAGTACCTGGTCCATAATAATGGGATAGATGATGTGGAATGATTTATATGTGCCATCAGGTGTTGCTGTGATGATATTCAACTGAACAACTGGTATGGATAATAGTGTCTGTCCCTGTGGGTAGTGGGCCATAGCCATCAACTGTGCAGGTGAGCACTGCCTGACAAGATGTAAGCCAGCATAATGTGTGTTGTGTAATGGGAAGTATGTATATCATGTGGCCAGTAGCTGGTGGTGGAAGTAATGCCATTATGATGGACACGTGGGACCCATGGCCCACCACTGGCAGGATACTCAGGTTTATCTGTAATGTAGCATGGAGGAATGTCATAGATGTGTGATAGGGTTACCTGCAATTGAGTCCTACATATACCCCCCTAATGTCAGGCCATGTCCATATGTGGCACCTGTCTGTGTTGTAGCAAGGCAGAACAGTGCAGCTGTGCAGGAAGGCGTTGTGTGATTGTGGACCTGATGTCTGAATGTACCCCACATATAAGTATGCATATGTGTACATATGCACACATATATATAATATATATATATATATATATATATATATATATATATATATATATATATATATATATATATATATATATATATATATATATATATATATATATATATATATATATATATATATATAGATATATATCAGCATGTATGTTCACAAATATAAAGATACCCATGAGTAGACATATATATGAACAGATATATACAACATCACATATATCTACATATATATAGATATATACCTATATGCACATGTCTATAAATATATATATATATATATATATATATATATATATATATATATATATATATACATATATACAAACACGCACACAAACATATATGTATGTAAAGACATGTCCCCTATATTACTACCACAGTGATGTGTGCTATGTGCGAAGCACCAGCACACATAGAAATACACACAGATATCTACAGCTGAAAATGCCTGGCCTGGTGGCTGAGCAGGAGGAGCATGTCAGCCCTGTGAATGTGTACTGGGTGCCTCAGACTGATGTAGCACATCCCACATGTGTCTGTGGAGCCCAGTATGGAACAGACCCTAGACCTGACCTCAGGGGACAGGAACATGTCTGTGTGTGCCCCCAGGGGGGACAACATCTCCTGGGTTGGTTCCACTTGATGACATTGCTGGACCAATACATGAGGAGGCCCCAGGTAGGGACACACATGTGATGTGGCCAGGTATCATGTGCAGATGGGTTTGGAGAGGTGGTTCTGCTGGCCAGTAGAACATATATATGTTATTGTGTCAATGTTATAGAACATATGTTGATAGTAATAGTCTACGCAATCCTGCAACATGTCCAACAGCATGCATAGATATCTCCAATAACACAGAATGTCAGATGTGCAGCAATCCGAAAGCAGCCATACCACTGGCATATATGGAACCATAGTGGTCCTGACAATGGCATGCAGGTGAATAGTCTGTAGCAGACCAGCAATGATAGTGTCCACAACCGGAACAGGGCTGCAATCACATAGCAGAAAGTGTGGTACAATACAATATCTGTCCCACTGGTAGGTAAGCTGTAGCCATACCTAATGAGTTGTGTGTACAGTTTGTTGAAGCTGATATGGTTGGGGGGGATGACAGAGATGTGTATTACAAACTGTGGTAACCTTGCTGTATGAGTTGCTCAGACCTGTTTCCATCTTTATGTCTTTCAGCCAGGATGTCTCATGCACGCTTGCCCACCTACTCAACAATGGAGAATGATGTGCTTATATCACACCTGATTCAGCACTACCCAGTGCTGTTTGGCAGGGCTGCCCATGAACAGCAGGAGCGGACCACCCTATGGAACGACCTAGTCCACAGGGGCAATAATGTCGGACTGCACAACTGCAGGTATGAGAAGGGTCCGGCATAATTGTACTGACCTGCTTTGCAATGCCTGTCGGCATGCTGCTGCAGTCTGGGGGATCACCTTCCCATGGGGGGGCTATGCCATCCATCCCCCCTGACACATGTGGAGGAGTTCCTGGCCAGCCTCATGGCACCTACACGTCCAGCCAGACACCAACCGCTGGACACCTTTGTGGAGGTGGGTGCCACCCACACACTGGCCGAGGAGCATGCAGGTAAGTACACAGGGCACATCAGTAGACCACTGTTGTGTGTACATCTGCATCAGTTCAGGTAGATCAGATGTCCAGATGTGGTAGTATCATGGAAATGACCATTGATGTATTGTAATACAGCACCCACCTTGTAGCACTGCCACAGGTGTGGCCACTGACATTGCGTCTCACACCCTCTTATATAGATCCCTCCGGGATACCACCAAGGCAGCAGCCTGTAGATGGTGAGTATGGCTTATGTAGATGCTTGCCAACACACCAGGCATGTAATGGTGATGGTATATTCCATGCACATATCTAACACATCTACCCTATATACATGCTGCACATGTGCACGTATTTTTGCTGAGAAATGCACAGCATCACAGGGGTGACCATGATGGGCTATTGGAAGGGTATGTCAGACACCTGCATGATAACTAACATCCTGTCATTGCAGAATGTGTCCACAGGGAGTAACACAATGGTGGGAGACATGGCCTACAGTAAAGACATGTTCAGACCAACACCCATATACAGTGCAACACCAGTGTATATACCTGTAGGAGAATGGCAACTGCTGCAGAGATACACTATGTCATAAGGCATTACAGTAGTCCACATTATCAGCTGGGTCTAGGCTGTAACATGTGGTGTTCAGTGTATGGGACACTGCAAAGTGACACACGTATAGGGCGCACATGTCATGCATCTACATAAAAGCTGAAGGAGGGGGTGGTGTCAGCATGACACACCAGTGCACTGCAGCAGGGATCCTAAGGATGCTAGGAATGGCTCTATCTGCACATAGTCAGGTTCAGGACCTGTGGTAGCAGTAACCCTGCCCCCACAGCAATAGTGATGGAAGTGTGTGAACACCATGGGATGTGCACATGAGTAGACCTTGCAATCATGCAGAATAGGGGGACATGTGTAGGGCAAACTGAACATACACTGGCAAATGCAGATGGCCCATGCTGGTATACCCCTGCCAGGAGTAGTGACTGCTGTAGTACACACAACAAGAGGTGTGATAAACCGTCATGGTAAGGGTTTGCACACTTATGCCCACACGGTGTGTATGCATCGTGGTCAGCAGCTGCACACCTAACACAATCTGTACACACTGCATGTAAAAGTACAGGACATATGTCACATATCGGGCTTGTGTACTGCTAAGATATGCGGTGATGTGGTCCCATGACAGATCAAGGATGGGTGCGTCTCATCAATGAAGGTGTGTACACCCCCATAGCCATGGTATGCTCTGATGGTTGTCAGTGTAAGAGTATTGGATTGGTCATACATGGTCCGCTGATGTTGAGAGCTGTAAATCAGACATCAGGCATTCACCAATGATAACTGTCCACATATCATCCCAGGTATGTGTTGCTGAAAAACATAGGGGTGTGAACATTAAAGCTGACATAACTGACACGGTACTACACATACCACAATGGGTTGTACACCTGTGAGGTAGGGTGCAGAGTACATGGCAGGGTGCAGAACAGGTGCACAGCAATACTGTGTACATGGGTGCAGTGGTATCCAGGGGAAGGGGAATCACCTAGTGGCATAGCACATGCATCACACACATGTATACTGCTGCTAGCATGGATTGACTATAGCTGAACTGCATGCTGTTCTGTACCATATGTTCTGCATGTATGACAGCTGGATATTCCTGCCATCTGCACATCTGTAAAGGGACTGACAGTCATCAGCTTGGCAAGTAGCTATACAGTAGCATGAGCGGGTTGACAGATAGACATGTGACAACAATATGTATACCATAACTACATGTCGGATGCCCTCACTAACATGTGCTGTACAGATGGCAATCTACAGTTACATTCCACATGATGGATCATTACCCAGTAAGGGGTATATACTGTGACACAGCTCACACACCAAAGATACAACAGGGAGGCCTCAGTGTCCAGCCATGCCCGCAGGTGTGCCTGTTGTCAGTACCACATTACGCACTCTGCTCTTGCCTGGGTTAGCACTGTTAACAGTAGTACTGCCATGATACACTACATGCCAGAGTGACTGCATGTACCCTGGGCTACTATGCCTGTTTGTAACACATTCACATGGATAACAGTGCTGTACAGGCCTCATATATGTCTGTGTCCCACACATGACACTCACACCCCTTGCTACTGTAATGACAGCTCATAAGTGCATGTATTGTATATGGCATTACATACACTTATTACAGGTTATATGACTGGGGGGTGTCCTGGTTACCAGGGCTAAGCTATGCTTAGCAAGTATCAGCATTGCTGCAATATAACAGCTAAGCTAATTTACGCACTGGTAACAGCTGCCTACACTGTGCAAGCACTCGTACATTTACCCATAACTGAGTACTACTTAGCTTCACACAAACCCACTTAAAGCAGCACAAAACTGCCTTAACCACTCTGTATCTGAAAGCCATTGTTTTGCTCAGCAAAAAAATTATCAGCCCTTGCAGCTTTTGAACCCAGGACCCTGTACACTGAAGTCACAATACTTAACCACTATGCCATGACAACTGTGAAGACAGCAATTTTTTACCAATATAGCTGTCAATACACATGCTGAGTAGTATTGAACAATTGCCGTTGGTTCCAAAATTGTGTAGTCCATGTTATTAATATGACTGTTGCATCACATATGTTTTTTTATTATAATGTGCACATAGCACTTACATATGGTGAGATACATCTGGGAGGGTATACACAACCGTGAGGTTTACTCATGACAGGAATATGGTTGTATACATATAATAGGTCTATATATGTCTACATGTACACACACACATATACTCATACATATGTCTGTATACATATCTGTATAGTGCTATATATATCTATATGGCCATGTGTACATCTCTTCATATGTACATATGTATTTATACACACACACACACACACACACACACACACACACACACACACATATATATATATATATATATATATATATATATATATATAAATATATAGATATAATATATGTTTATATAGATATATGTATATATATAGATATATGTCTATATAGCTATATATGTATGCGCATCCTATGTATACAGATATGCCTAGTTATGTTGGTATATATGTAGATATCTATAACTATATGTGCATACATATCTATTCTGATATACCTACTACTGTCAATATATATGTAGATATCCATGCATATATGTGCATATGTATCTCTATCTGTATATGTGTAGACATATATTGATCAGTATATGTATATATCTGGGTGTTTATATGTATATATATATGTACATATACCTATCCATCTATATATGTCAATATGTATATGTGTATATATCTATATGGATATCTGGATAATTATATATAAATATATTTTCACCATATGTCCTGAACATGGAGTGTAGACCTCCTCAGCCTTTATAGTCCCAACTCCGTAATGCAAGGGGATGTCAGGTGTGTATAGCAGGTATATTTGTGGACTATTGCTACTGTAATAGAGATTGTCTTCACAGACATGGTGTGTGTGTGTGTGTGTGTGTGTGTGTGTGTGTGTGTGTGTGTGTGTGTGTGTGTGTGTGTGAGTTCACATATGCTTTTAACATGTGCACCATTGGCTACTGACAGGCATCCTAAGGACATCATAGTACAGTACTGCTGCTAGCACATAATGCTCCTGTGGACTACAGCAGAGATATTAGCTAATATATGTGGACATTCTGACACACTCTGGAACAGTCCAGAGGTGTACACAGAACCCCTTAGTGCAAGACATGTGGATCAAGCCTGGCAATGTGGATGATAACAGCCATGTAGATGGGTATAACATGTAATGACTGCTATACATTTGCCCCATAGGTTATGCAGTCACACATCCCTGTCTGTTCTGACACATACTAACCACTGGTACAGAGTTGCCATGGCCACATACTACCCAATAGATCTTGACATACATCTGTACAGCATCCCACTGCTCTGTATGACATACATGGCTGTTAAGGGAGGACTGGCAGCAGTACATCTGGCAAGTACCTGGACATGAGATCTCACTGGGTACGTACACTAAGCTGCTAGACATGTAACAAAGCACTGTGCAGGCTACAGGCAGACTGGCTCAACACTGGCCTACATTTCCTATGGGGGAATGCGCATGTACCTGCATATATAGCAGGCTCTACAGGCATGTCACAGCACAGAGTATAATACTTCAGTGTGAAAGTGCATAACCACAGCCAATGTGAACACAGCCACAGCCACGTATGGTAAGCTAGTGTTATATTACAGTATATGGACTATTTGTTCAACACCATCCTCATATGTGCCACTCACACACTAACCCTACATATACTGGGCCACTACACAGTGTGGTCCAATGCCTGTCTGTGGTATGGGACATGTGTGTGCATGACATTACAAACATGTAAGCCTATAGGGTAACATACAGTGGAGCAGCATGTAACATCAGATAGAATGGGACCAAGAACAATGACATATACCACAGTCTGTACACAGGCCAAAGTACATATTATCAATGCACACACTGTCGACATTCACCTTACGTACACAGACCTCAGTACTGTACACACAACCATAGAATGTCCAGGTGATGTCATCAAATATATCCCCTACTATACATAACATGTGTAGCAGTCTGATATCTCACTGGCTTGTTAACAGTTATGATGTCACTAATTATGGTGTACAGCACATATGCACCTCTTACTGCATGACATATGTACATAGGTCGACAGAGTTGTGGCTGAAGGCACATACACAGGGCCAATATTGACATGTTGCTGTGATAACCTCATACATTTACTGTTGTAACAGGGTTTGTTGCAACATATGTCTTATGAGGGATATGAAGTTAGTAACTCTCACAGCTGTCACCATCTACAGACTGCAATCCTCACACTACCTTCTGCAGTCCACAGATAGGTGCTCTGTGGGTAACACATGAAACAAAAGGCAACACACACTGCCCAGTCTGCAGATGACCCTACAAATGGGGTTCCCTCATAAACATAACACTGATATGGCCGTTATTAAAACATGTAGGACAGCCATATCCACACACACCCTATTAAACCAAAATTACTCTAAATGCAGTATAGCAGCACTTACAGTCTGTAGTCAGGTCAGGCACATCCCCCTCCTGTGTGTTGCCCTGTTTTCCCAGTATATGTTGTTAGAGGTAAAACCCCAATCCATCTGAGATGCTGTTTGCCAAATTACAGAACAAGTTTCTGCTCACAGTAAATGAAAAGGCCCAACACCAACATGATGTTCCTAGATATTGGAGTGTGTTTCCATGCAATTGGCAATCTGAATGTTTCCACAGCTGTTCCACATGCAATCAGCTAGAGGAGGGCTGCAGTTCATGCAGAGCACATCAGCTGATTATGAGCATCACTTAAAATATAACATGCTGCTCCCTAAGCAAAGCAGGTGTAGGTCTACACATCCACTAGAGAGGGAATGAGAGTGGCAGACAGAGGCAAAGTAAAGTCAGGGAGGGGTGGGAGAGTAAAACTTAAGCATGCTTGTGTCACACACCTACAAGCACAGGGTATCAAACCTCTGATGACTATGTAGTGCTATCAGATTTCTATGCAGTTATCGGATGCGCCACATAGGTTACGTGTTGCGGAGCCCTCAAAACGTATATGTGATGGTGAGTGACATCTGCAACAGGGATATGGTAGCTATACAGTAGGTGTAGTACACGTGCCTGTCAGCATGAACAGGTGCCAGTATTAATACAGCCACACTCTCACAGGGATGCACACACACTGACATACTTGGCAGAGCCAGGAATACAATTCATCACTAGTGAGATTGCCACAATACATTACTGTGCAGGTATGACATGCACCACAGGGGTCATACAGAGGTTATAATGGCAAAGGGTATGTGGAGGTGTCTGACATTGGACAGCATGCTTCAGTATGCCAATTGGAGTTGTAGTGAGTTTGAATGTGATCATACGCATCATACAACACACACACACACACACACACACACACACACACACACACACACACACACACACACACACACACACACACACACAGGGTGCCAGTACTGACATGTATGGGTGCATTGCTTCATGGGTGTGCAGTGGTCGACTGTGCCAGACAGCTATACAAGGCTAGGTGATACCTTGGCATCAGCCCACATGACAATGGTCTGCATCGTGGCTCAGGGGTGTAGTTTCTGGAGTTGCCCACACAGGTGGGTATTGTATTCACCATACAGTCACCTAGGTGACTATTGTGTTTGGCCAATACTGTGCATTGCTTGCCATGTATGTGTTCCTTAGTCTATGACATGGATGGTGTCTGGGATGTGCACACTTCCCACATGCATGCACAATGACACGTGGAACTGTACCTGGGGTGGTCTGGACCATGTTGTGTACACAGATTGTTATCATCAGATGTGCCAGTCCTGGCCTCATGTGGTGGGAACTGGTAATGGACAGCAAGTTTACCCTGCACCTACACTGAGAGCATGATACTGGCATCCCCTGGTGTCAGTGGCATCTGTCCATACAGTGCATGTTTTCAGGCATGGTATGTCCTTTGTGGGTCACATTTAGGTTCATAGGTTCATAGGTTCATAGGTTTATACTAGGCTATCTGCCCTAAGGCATTTATAAGCCTAGCCCAAAGTTTTGTGGCTTACGCCACCCCTTATATGAAAAAATACTGTGCCCATTAGTTTGTTGTGCCTCTGTCCAGCAGTGACACAGAGATGATTCCCGGGGTAAACCTACGATCTCCCATCCACAGGTCAAGATTTCTCTTGAACAGAGCCAGCGAGGTGCTCTGCCTCACATGGACTGGGATTTTATTCCACAGCATAGGGAGTCTCTGAGTGATAAATCTATCCCTCCAGCACGTCCTATTTATATCCGTGCTAAGGTTTAAGTCGCTTGCTCTAGTGGTTTTGGTGGATTTGGATTTTTGAGGTGGAGCATATCCATTAATTCTGGGTTGGACATGGCCTTGTATGTCAGGCACATGTCACCTCTGAGCAGACGGTATGCGACTGAATAGAGCTGGAGTTTCTTCAATCTGGAAGCATATGACAGATTTTGGAGTCCCTTTATCCTTTTGGTGAAGAACTTTTGGGGTCTCTCCAATTGCTGCAGATGTCGGGTGAGATACATCCCGAATGGGGCATTGTACTCGATCATTGGTCTGATAAGTGAAGAGTACAGGGGAACAATGACCTCACTAGATCTGGATGTGAATCCCTTCATGATCAGGTGGGCAATGTAGAAGGTTTTTCTAACCACTTTAGCAACGTGAGTGTCAAAAGAAAGGCCACTGTCAATCTGGGTCCCCAGGTCCCTGATAACCTCTTCTGTGCTTAGTGGATTGCCACCTACATGGTAGCTTGGGATTACCTTGTTTTTCCCGAAGGGTATGACTATACATTTTTTGGCGTTTAACTTCAGGCCATGGCTCTGGCACCAGCTATCTGTTTCCATGAGTCCCTTCTGAAGGATATCCGTGTCCAATGAACTTTCCACTATGGCGCCCAGTTTGCAGTCATCTGCAAACTGTCCGATGCACTTTCCACTATGGCGCCCAGTTTGCAGTCATCTGCAAACTTTGTCAGCCAAAGTCCTCCCATGTTGGCCTGTACTTCTGAGAAGTAGATGCCGAACAATAGGGGGCCAAGGACCGAGCCCTGTGGGACACCACTTGTGACCGGCTTTGAGTCTGACATAACGCCAGCAACTCTAACCATGTGGGTTCTGTCCTTAAGCCAGTTTGCAACCCATCTTGTGACATATGGGTTTACATTTAAGCTGGTAAGTTTTTCTACAATACCCGAGTGGGGTATTGTGCCGAAAGCCTTTGCAAGGTCAAGGTAGGCTGTATGGACTGCCTTTCTCTCATCAATGGCCTTGATGACTGTTTTGAAGAAGTCGACCAAGTTCAAAAGGCATGATCTGCCCTTGACGAAGCCATTTGATGGTATCACAGGTGTTGTAGGTGTCTAGTGAGGAACATGAGGAAGGTGCACTGTCAGGATGTACGTGCATATTGGACAGATGGGCAGGGTGCCATGCCCTCTGTAGCCCACTGCAATCACACCATGGTTACTATCAGTGGGCAATATGTAGGGTACCTCCAACATAGCAGCTGTTGCCTAGGCAAGTGGGTGTGTGTATAACACATGGGTTGAGAGTGTTCGTTGGGTGATACTAGGGTTGCTAACTTTGTTTGCCTGGCCTTGATGTCACATGTAGGGGTATGGATTTGCACCCCAGCCTCTCGGCTATTTCACATCTGTTATCTCTGTACAGTGGACATTGTGATATACACTAGGGCCACAATATAAGAAATATGCAAAACCCGCTCCACATTGAGTCCAGTTGATACACAATCAAATCCACCTCCACACAAGATACGACTTAAACACACACACACACACACACACACACACACACACACACACACACACACACACACACACACACACACACACACACACACACACACACACCTCTCATGTCTGGGATTAGAACTCCTACCTAACTAGTATATTAGAGTGCAGCACTATGCAGTTATAGAACGCGCCATGGAAATCACTGCAGTAATCCTTCCCCAAAGGTATATTTCACAGTTAATGACACCAGCATGATTGCCAAAGTAGGGCATTTGTATTGCACTGAGTGTGACTAGCTTAAAATGCATTGCTCCCTGCACAGACATATAAACACACACAAAACATCCACAACTGCCATGTGTGGGAATAGAACCCCTACCAGAGTTCTATATCACATTGCAGCATGATGCTGTTATAGGATGCACCATGGGGATTGCTGGAATGCCTTTTCCCCAAAGGTATATTTCACAGTGAATGACATCGGCAGGATTGCCAAAGTAGGGCATTTGTATTGCACTGAGTGTGACTAGCCTAAAATGCATTGCTCCCTACACAGACATAGAAACACACACAAAACATTCACAACTGCCATGTGTGGGAATAGAACCTCTACCACAGTTCTATATCACATTACAGCATGATGCTGTTATAGGATGCACCATGGGGATTGCTGGAATGCCCCTTCCCCAAAGATATATTTCACAGTGAATGACATCAGCAGGATTGCCAAAGTAAGGGCATTTGAATTGTACTGAGTGTGACTAACCTAAAATGCATTGCTCTCTACACAGACAGACACACACACACACACACACACACACACAAACACACAGTTGCCATGTCTGGGATTAGAATTCCTACCCAACTATTTTATCACACAACAGCAGTGCACAGTTATAGTACATGCCACAGAGATTACTAGGCTACAACTTTCCCAAAGGTGTATTTCAAGGTGGATGACATCAGCAGCCTTGCCAAAGTAGGGCATTTGAATTGTAGTGAGTGTGAATAGCCTAAAAGATATTGCTCTCTACACAGACAGGGTCAGACACACACAGACACAGTTGCCATGTCTGGGATTAGAACTCCTACATATTTTATCACACTACAGCAGTACACAGTTATGGGAAGCGCTACGGAGATTACTGGTCTACAACCTTCCTAGAGGTGTATTTCTAGGTGGATAACATCAGCAGCCTTACCAAAGTAGGGCATTTGAATTGTAGGGAGTGTGAATAGCCTAAAAAGCATTGCTCTCAACACACACACACACACACACACACACACACACACACACACACACACACACACACACACACACACACACACACACACACACACACACAGTTGCCATGTCTGGGACTGAAACTCCTACCTGACTAGTTTATCACACTGCAGCAGTACGCAGTTATAGGATGCACCATGGAGATTACTGGCCTACAACTTTCCCAAAGGTGTATTTCACAGTGGATGACCTCAGCAGGCTTGTCATAGTAGGGCTATGGGGAGGGCAGTGTGTGTGCATGAGTCATAACCCATTCATCTAGAGGTTGACACACAACATGCGGGTACAAGCAGGGTAATATTCCACAGGTACGTGTATACAGCTGCTAGATGACTACTTCCTTGTACAGTCATGTTGCACAGCTAGCACTTGCACCACATAGTCTGTAATGTTGACAGATACCGGTGGCTAGTATCTACAGTGAGTGACATCTGAACCTCATGTGGTTGTGGCCTTTTGGCTGTGTGCTGAGTGGGACAGGCCTGGATGGCTCCTTGTCACAGTCACCCTCTTCCACACATCTATGTTTGGCTTATTATAGTGTGTTATCCTTAGATATATGTCTGTATTCCTATCTACTGTTTGTGCAAAGCATGAGTGGTGCATACTGAAAAGTGTCTGCACTAACATCTGTGACTGCCAGATATGTCTGGTCCACTGGTGTTTACAGACATGGGCTTCATTCATTTAAGTGTGTGAGCATGCCCAGTATGACCTTTCAGTATGTTATTGACTGACATAGCCTTCATTTCTCTAAGTGTATGAACATGCCCAGTATGCCCATCTGTACTGAATGTGTGGATCGGGTCTAGATAGTTTGTACTGCAGTGCTGACCTTTGTGCTGTACACCTACAGGTAGCATACTGTTTTCTGCAGAGTATCCATTAATCATTTGGCAATATGGGGACAAACTGTGCAGGGGATAGTGTGTACTGTAGGTGATTGTGTCTGTGTTGCTTCAGCTGTGTGGTACTTCTGTTAGCAGAGCTATTCAGATATGTACTGTTATATACAGTGATGTTTTCTGTCCTCTTGTACTATCAGGTGGACATTCTTGCTCGCAGTGATGTCCTGGTAGACAAGGGTGACTGCAGCTGTGTCTGGTATTGTGGGCAGACACCTAAGTATTCATAGTAAGTTATGGCATTCTGGAGGGGGAGCTGCAGACACTTGGTGCTGGGTTTGTATATCCGGTTCAGCACCCTGGTACAGTACTGGCAGAGGATCCCATACTTGTATGCCCATCAACATGACAGTATGGACTTATCTTGCTGTGGCAATGCCTCACAGCTTTTCAGATTCACACAGGTCAGCCAGGGGCAGGGCCATGGGTCAGGTCATTTACCCTATTGTGGTGTACGGGCAGGTATGTAGCCACCCATGTATGTGTTTGCAGCCAAGGATAGTGTGTGCACAGAGCTTGGTGTTGGACCCTGCACATTCCATGCGGCCCATGCTCCCACCCCCCCCTCTGTTATTCTAACCTCTTCCATACATTTTGCATACATTCTCCAATACTTTCCATAAGGATATCACCCCATCACAGGTGTGTGTTAGTGTTAGTCCACAGTGCAGTGGGACATGGGGGACATGTTACTGTGGTTTGTACACAAGGCCGTGCATATGGCTTATGTGGAGTGTGTTATGTTGTTATTTGGGTGTCCATGACATAACATGCATTGGCGGTACATGTGAGACACAGGCCTTTGTCAGATGCCTGTGGGGGATTAGGTGTATCTGTATGCCTGATGTGGCAGGTTGTTGCATTCTGTCAGTCCTACAGTCCCAGACCACCATACAGTATATTCCCCTGGGGTGACAGGGCAGGTGTGATAGGTGCTCATGCCAATACCTCCTAACAGTCTTGCTCAGGCGGTGTGGATGCTGGCAGGGTGCTACCTACAGCTAGGGACACACCTGCACTGCATGCTGCAGTCTTCCGCTATTACCATAAATAGGTGGGGTCTTACTGTACCCATTCCCCACAGCAGGGATATGACCAGAGAGGTGCCTGTGGGTGGTGTTTGCATGGGCTGGGTGCATGTGTGCTATGGACACTACTTGCATCTGACACACACATATGCATTGGGCATTCCAGTTATGCTTGCATGTGCAGGTACATCAGCTGTTTTCCAATAATCAGTCCTACCTCCTTTGTGATCTACGAGTGTTTGGGCAGACAGCACCAGTATCCCCTACTACAGGACCAGATAATGTGATGCATACCTGTATGTAATTTTCCAAGGGTGTGTCCATTTCAGAGTGACACAATATATACTGTATGTCTGGGGTACTTTCCCCTGTGTGCTGCTTGCATATGTAGACCAACAGCCATGCCATATCAGTCTTTCAAATGGTGACACATATTACCACCATACATTTGCAATGGCTTACTGCTTGCTTGTGTTATACTAATGGGTATTGTGTATGGCACTGCAGTTGTGAGGACTTGTCCCTGTCATCAGCAGTAGTGGGCAATATCTACCAGGCTTACCTCAACATGCATACATACCGACCACTATCAGATGATATGGGTCACACACCAACCTAACACACACACATACCTGCATATTGTGCAGATGCTACAACCTATCCTGCTACCTGGCCAATTCTGAGGATCTGTGCACAACTGGTATTATAGCTACACATACATGTTACTTCATTTCTACATAGGGTTGTAGGGGGGCACACCTGACTGTTACGACGTGTGTACATCACATTAGTGGGGCACACCAGACCATTGCTAAATATTTAAGTAGGGTTGGGGGGAGCACACCTGACTATTTCTACATTTCTACACAGGATTTGGGGGGGCACATCTGACTGTTACTACATTTCTACTTTGGATGCGGGGCACACCTGACTATTTCTACATTTCTACACAGGACTGGGGGGGCACACTTGACTGTTATTACACTACTATGTAGGATGGGGGGTCACACCTGACACTTGTACCCATTTGCTATGACTGTACTGGTATGTCAGGTACTCCATTTAATTCTGTATTGTAACCTATCATGCTGACTAGAGGCATATCAGTGTACTAAAGATCTTAGCTTTGATTGATCTACATATTAGTTTCTGACTTTCTACCATTCAGAACTAATGTCCCACTGCATGACCTGCTGTAGTCTGTCTGTGTAGGCCTGGGGGAGGATAGCCATAGGCATCATTCGGAGGCCACAGCACTGCCTTTGTTTGTGTTTGTCTACACCTGTCCTGCTTGCTGTGACTGTTGTTGGGTATGTAAACCCCCCATGACTGGCATGTGTGAGTCACTTACCTTGTGGGTGTCCCAGTATTAAAGGTGGTGCTGCAGAGCTGCCTATGTTGGATGCACATAGTACACTCCCTACACATGGTTGAGCACAGGTAGTGTCATGTTTGGCATCCTTTCACTGCATGTGAGAGTCAGAGAGAGGTGTTATTCCCTGGGTCCCTTCTGTGTCAGTGTATGTGCTATGCGTTGCCTCTTTGCCAAGGCCATGGCATACTGGGTATGCCTCCTTCTGCCTACTGGGGCAGGCTCAGGTTGTTCCTCCTCCACGTCACTCTGTGCCTGTGCAGGCCTTTGGCAATGGTGGGGGGTTGTGTGGCCCTGCCCCGTGCTGTTCCTGCTGCAGTTGTTTTTGCAGAATCATATTGTGTAGCATGGCATATACGATGACAATTTGGGTACATGTAGCTGGTGAGCACTGCAAGGCTCCACCTGATTTGTCCAGGCACCGGAACCATAACTTGAGCATCCCAAACATATGCTCTACTATAATTCTGGTCTGTGCATATGCCTCATTATGGAGTTCTTGTTCGGGTGTGTGTGCATTTTTGATGGCTGTCATCAGCCATAGCTCATGTGCATATCCAGCATCCCCCACTAGGGGACCTTGAGGGATATCCCCATTGGCAAATCTCTGGTACAGCTGTGTCAGATGCCAGATGTGGGAACTGTGATAGCTTCCAGGGCAGTCAGCACACACATTCATTATTATGCCCTGAGCATCGCACACGACTTGGCAGTTGATAGAGGGGAAGCCCTTGAGGTTGATGTAGACCCTACCCCGCTCCCTAGGTCATGCTTTGATGCATATGTGCATGCAGCTTATAGCACCCACTACCTCAGGGTATTCTGCTATTTGGTGGAACAGTTGCATATTGCTGGCCAATGCCTCACAGGTGTTGGGGAAATATATGTGCTCACCGACATTGCTGACATGGCATCCAGGAACTGGTGGAGTACCCTGGATGCTGATGCCTGTGAGATCCCCATCATATCCCCAGTTGGCCTTTGGAAGGTACCTGTAGCTAGTATTCTTAGGCCTACACATACCTTGGTATCCACTGGGATGGGTTCCCCTCTGTTAGTTCTGTGTGAGAGGTGTGGTCAGCACAGCTCAACAATTTGCTGTAGGAGGTCCCTGTCCACCCTATACTGCTCCACTATCTCCAGCTCATGTAGCCCCTGGTAGGTTACCCTGGGTCTGCACACTCTTCTCCATCTCCACACTGTGGGTTGGTCAACAGCATTCACATCCTCACCACCCTAACCCTCTTCCACAAGTTGTTGTATGATAGCTATTGCAGCCCCTATCATTTTGGTGTTTTGTTTGTTAAACGTTCCCCGCTTGTTTACAATGGTGGTGTACAATGTGTGAAAAACCAGAGGGGAAGGTGTTTGCATAGTTTATAGTAGTGTTCTGGGCTGGGATGGTCTGCTGCCTGTGTAATTGGCTGTTTCTGATACATTCCATCTGCCAGCTATGCTAGTTCTCCTAGATTACCTTTCTACTGCTGTTTTCCCTTCCCATTGCCTTCCTGTTTAAGAGTGCTCAAATGTGCACAGAGCTGCTATGTCCTGGTTTAACTTTTTTTTTCCTTTAAAACCCAGTGTGCAGCGTGCACACCTACTTAGGCAATGTAAAGAGTGCTAGGCAGACTCAGGCACACCCCCTGCCTTAGCTGTGCTTATCTAAGAGCAAACCTGATCCACAGGGCTTCATTTCACTTGCAGTATGCCTGACACCCCCCACCATGATGTCAGCTAACTCCTAGGCTTGCATCAAGCTATTCCTGCTCTTACACTGTTGGGACGTGACTGGCATGTTGGGGAAATCTGGGATTCACTATCATTCCCCTCATTTGCATAGGATTGCCTGCTAATGCATAGTTGCATGTCTCACACTGAGCCTCTCCCCCTTAGCAACCACTACTCACTGGCCATGTTGTCTTCTGCCTGTCATTGACTTTAATGGCAGAATAGGGATTTTAGTTAGAATGCTTATTTTAGGTTTATTTTCTTAATTTCCACCTGAGCCCATTTGCATGTCACTGCCCTATGTTTAAACAGCTGAGATCGGCTAAAAAAAAATAAAAGTTGATTTTTTTATTCTTTAAACTGTTTACAATGCCAATAGCCTTATACTTGGCCATCAGCAGGCTCCCTGACTGATATGCAGCCTTTATTTGAAGCAGTCACGGCTCCGTTTTGAATTTTGCAGAAATGTACTCGGTTATTAACCGAGCACATTTCTGCAGATTACACTAGTCCTACACGGCTGGTTTCAATCTTCCTGGATCGCAAATTCATCTCATTGGCATGGATTTCTCCTGCAAATGGGGTGATTTGAATACAGGGGCTTAGTCCATGCAGGACTAGTGCAGGAGCACTCGTGCACACCCCTGCAGGCTATTCCTGGATCGCATGCCAGGCATACTGCCTGCTAGAGCTCATGCACTAATCCTGCATGCCGTGCAAGGCTTGCAGAATCCAGGGTATTGTGATATACACATGGAAGAGGGTATGTAACTGAAAGGCACAATACTGTGGCAAGACTGTTGTACTGGGGTTTGTGTAAATGCTAGATGTATAAGTAGTCAGAAAGCACTGGAAACATGAAGCACAAATTATTAGTGACAGTGATGAAGTGTGCACTACACGGGATCCCCCATTATCAACAGATGAGAAAATAGATATAAGAAAACCACATACTGTAGTCCAAGAAAGAAGCTGAAAGTAGCATTAATTTCTGAAACTGATACACTATTGATTGGGTCTATATCAGTTTATGGAATGCACTACTTAACAAACACCTCTTCGTCAAACTCTATTAAGCGAAATCTTATTCCATTGAATGATCGTTTCAGTGAAGTTTTTCCCAGGGGAAAACAGCTGTTTAACACAGAGACCGCAACAAAAACAGTACTAATTAAAACCCACCCTGGTGGGGGGGCTGTGTATCCCAACACCAACTAAATATACCAACTCAGAGATCACACTACAGTGGGGAAAAGGGCAGCCCCCTAACAATGGCCCACTGCTTTTTTCCCCATGGGAAAAACTTTGCTGAAACGATCATTTGATGGAATACGATTTCGCTTAATAGAGTTCAATGAAGAGGTGTTCAGTGAGCAGCATGTTTGATAAACTGATAGGGACCCCTAGCAAGTATAGTGTTTTATGTACTGAGGGATGCAAAATCATAAAATATGAGGATTTGCAATCAGAAACAAGAACAATGTGATATCTAGACAGTTCCAGTGCTAGTATGGGTAAACAGAGCTAACAGGGTGAATAAAAAAAAAATTGCACTCATACGTAATGCAACATGATGTGAATTACATAAGGAGGATATTCAGGGCACATTGTGGATGCAGACAAGACCACTCCTGGCTAATATCAAACACTAAACGAATACTAATTTAATAAACTCTAAATGTACCCTGATTTAGAAATGGCATCCATTCCCATCAGATATTAGAAACCCAAAACATATGGAAAATTAGAAATGAAGGCAATAATATCTCTGGGTAAGGACTTATGCCCAGTCACTATTTGCCAATGAATCCTTTATTTCCTTATACCATAACTTCAGCTTAAGGAAATGTAACTATGCCTCAGTGCTAACATTTCCGGAAGCATTTTCTAAAGCTGGTAACCTTAACAGACATTAAATTCTCCTATGGCTCTTTAAGGAATTTGTTCTGCAAATCTAGAACATTTCTGGAGTTTCTATAAACATAAGCTATGTTCTGAAGTCCCAGATAACCTACTATTATATAATTCACTACAGCTTCCAGCCTCAGACTTATAATCACATGAATTTTTACATAAGCCTGGCAAGGAATCACCTTCTTTTAATCTATGAAAGCTTTTGCAAATAGTAAATAATGCAATGGTTTAATACAGCAATAACCGACGACGTCGATGTGGTATATTGAAAATTTGCCCACGATTGGTGTGGCTTAACCATGAGGGTGAAGTCTGTGTAATTAAATAAATCCAACCGTGGGTAAATTTCAATATACCACAACCACAGAGTTGGTTATTGCTATTATATAATGACATTATTTAAGAAAAAAAATACTTACTTTTCTTAAATAATGTCTTTGTATAATGGCGCATTACTGTTCTTCCGTGGCTGGTGGTATATTGCTGCCTTGTTTTGATGTACTGTGCATGTGTATGGGACTTGTGCTCCAACACTTATGCAGTACATCAGGGCTGTGAAGAGGCAGCAACAGAGAAAGGAAGATCTCCGTTGCTGCTTCTTCTTTGTTATAATCAATAAAAAAAAAAAAAAAAAGAACCCGGGAGACTTTTTATGTTAGGGAGGGTCGGGACAGACAAAAATAAAAGGATAATCAGGTAATTTTTTTAAGTTTTGTAGAACGTACCTGATTATCCTTTTATTTCTGTCTGTGCCGTCTCCCGAACGTAAAATGTCTTCCGTTTTCATTTTGTATAAAAAAAAAAAAAAAAAATGAGATATACTAACAGGAAAAAGTCCGGGCGACTTGACCTTTTCCTGTTGGTATATTCTCGGATTTACAATGGGCATGCTGGTTGGGCTGACCAATCAGCCTGCTCATTTTTGAATGCTACTGGCCAGTCATTGTTTAATATTTGTTAACCAGGCAAATGAGCTGATCCATTGACCATTTCCTTCTATAATTTGGGCTACAAGGGCAACAGGACATGCAATATATATAGACAATTTAGTGTAGCTGGTCAGTAAGCATGTTTTTGGAAGGTGGGATGAAAGCATAGCACTGAGAGGAAGCCCACTCAGTCATGGGGAAGCTAGGACTTTACCTGGGATCATGGAGAGTTTTTGCATTTGATCTTTCTAATTTTCTGTTTATGTATATTGTTCACATTTGTTGCAATTTGTATGTGATCATTGTCCATCTGTCCTGTCATTGAAATGGGTCTTGTTGGAACCATCTACTACCCCAGAAACAAACATAATAGATAAATAAATAAATACATACATACATACATACATAAAGAAATGGTTGGGATATTTTTCCATTACTACATATGATCTCTTCAGTCATTCAGACTTCTACAGTGTGACTCTATAATTTGTACCGAACAGCGCTGATGATACTATAAAAGACATCTGACACATGCTGTAAAATATGACTATATATGTGCATAGTAAATCCTATGGTTCAATATTAAAGTGGATTCCAATAGTAAGAAAGTAAGAAAGTCGTTTGTATCTTTCTTCTTCAGTCCAGAGTGCTTATGGGGATGGTACAGAAATATGGAATCACTGAAGTGGAAAGGATAATTGATTTTAATGCAAACACAGAGTACTGGACTGCTTTTATATATATATATATATATATATATATATATATATATATATATATATATATATTCATACACACACACACACACACACACATACACACACACACACACACACACACACACACACACACACACACACACACACACACACACACACACACCCACACACACACACACACACTCATATATATATATAAATATATATATATATATATATATACACACACACACACACACACACATACACATATAAACATATACATATGTATATTAACACATAAACAAGTGTTTCAGTGCAAGGAACATTCTTATGAAAAAGAACATGATGACTTTAGCAAGTGTTATGGATGCGTTCAGATATGGGTCATTTTGGAAACTAATTTGGCTGTAAAAACATAAAGTATACAAAGACTGCAGGCATGTTCAATGAAAATTATGAGCTCAGAGCCTTGATATCTATGAGAAAATTTCATTGTAATCATTTCAAACCAAAGGCCAGAGAGATAGTGGCACAGCATGATGCCATGAACTGTGAATCATAGTCAAAGCTGGATAAATCACTGAGTAATATACTTATTAACAACACTCACACTGAATCCTACTTGGTGGAACTGCATTCTGAATTTAATATCAAATTTTTAAATGCATGTAAGATGTCCTTAGCAGGAAAATGACAGATCAGGTATATATAACAGCTACGGAGGTACCTGATATGATAGTACATGAAGTATATATAATGGAAATACAGGAAAATCCGAAGCAAAATGACAGCTTTGTTATCAGTGTAACAGCAAATAGCACTATCCACATCTGTAACTATAAAAACGTTTAGTAGCATAGCTGTGGGGAAATTTTCACCTAAAGAGAATATTGAAAAACAAAAGTAAAAATCAAACTTGTAACAAAAATACTAAATGTCTAAAAAAAACATATAGATGAAATCAAATTGTGGATTTTTTCAATAAATAAATAAATACATAAAGAAACAAGGGATTATTTGTGTCTACCTTTATTAAAAATGGCAAGTAAGTGAACATGGAAGCTGACGGAGGAGGTTAATGTTTAGATATGAAAACTTAAGGAAACTTCAGGGAAGCTTAAAACATAAACAGGTCAGAGCTTCCATGTGTTGAGAAAATGGCTGTGACTGTATTCTGTGGAAAGCAAAAACAATAGTTTTATAACCAGAGTATGTCACATGAGTTTAAATCAGTGTATAAAGTACTTGAAATGCATGCTTTTATATTTTGTGAAGGGCTCATTGTAATTAAGTATTGTAAAACATGTTGTTTTACTGAATCCAGATGTAAAACATGTTGTTTTACTGAATCCAGACGTAAAACATGTTGTTTTACCGAATCCAGACGTAAAACATGTTGTTTTAGTGAATCCAGACGTAAAACATGTTGTTTTACTGAATCCAGACGTAAAACATGTTGTTTTACTGAATCCAGACGTAAAACATGTTGTTTTACAGAATCCAGATGTAAAACATGTTGTTTTACTGAATCCAGATGTAAAACATGTTGTTTTACAGAATCCAGACGTAAAACATGTTGTTTTACTGAATCCAGACGTAAAACATGTTGTTTTACTGAATCCAGACGTAAAACATGTTGTTTTACTGAATCCAGATGTAAAACATGTTGATTTACTGAATCCAGACATAAAACATGTTGTTTTACTGAATCCAGACGTAAAACATGTTGTTTTACTGAATCCAGACGTAAAACATGTTGTTTTACAGAATCCAGACGTAAAACATGTTGTTTTACTGAATCCAGACGTAAAACATGTTGTTTTACTGAATCCAGACGTAAAACATGTTGTTTTACTGAATCCAGACATAAAACTTGTTGTTTTACTGAATCCAGATATAAAACATGTTGTTTTACTGAATCCAGACGTAAAACATGTTGTTTTACTGAATCCAGACATAAAACATGTTGTTTTACTGAATCCAGACGTAAAACATGTTGTTTTACTGAATCCAGACATAAAACATGTTGTTTTACTGAATCCAGACGTAAAACGTTGTTTTACTGAATCCAGATGTAAAACATGTTGTTTTACTGAATCCAGACGTAAAACATGTTGTTTTACTGAATCCAGATGTAAAACATGTTGTTTTACTGAATCCAGACGTAAAACATGTTGTTTTACTGAATCCAGACGTAAAACATGTTGTTTTACAGAATCCAGATGTAAAACATGTTGTTTTACTGAATCCAGATGTAAAACATGTTGTTTTACAGAATCCAGACGTAAAACATGTTGTTTTACTGAATCCAGACGTAAAACATGTTGTTTTACTGAATCCAGACGTAAAACATGTTGTTTTACTGAATCCAGATGTAAAACATGTTGATTTACTGAATCCAGACATAAAACATGTTGTTTTACTGAATCCAGACGTAAAACATGTTGTTTTACTGAATCCAGACGTAAAACATGTTGTTTTACAGAATCCAGACGTAAAACATGTTGTTTTACTGAATCCAGACGTAAAACATGTTGTTTTACTGAATCCAGACGTAAAACATGTTGTTTTACTGAATCCAGACATAAAACTTGTTGTTTTACTGAATCCAGATATAAAACATGTTGTTTTACTGAATCCAGACGTAAAACATGTTGTTTTACTGAATCCAGACATAAAACATGTTGTTTTACTGAATCCAGACGTAAAACATGTTGTTTTACTGAATCCAGACGTAAAACATGTTGTTTTACTGAATCCAGACGTAAAACGTTGTTTTACTGAATCCAGATGTAAAACATGTTGTTTTACTGAATCCAGACGTAAAACATGTTGTTTTACTGAATCCAGATGTAAAACATGTTGTTTTACTGAATCCAGACGTAAAACATGTTGTTTTAGTGAATCCAGACGTAAAACATGTTGTTTTAGTGAATCCAGACATAAAACATGTTGTTTTACTGAATCCAGACGTAAAACATGTTGTTTTACTGAATCCAGACGTAAAACATGTTTTTTTACTGAATCCAGACGTAAAACATGTTGTTTTACTGAATCCAGATGTAAAACATGTTGTTTTACTGAATCCAGACGTAAAACATGTGGTTTTACTGAATCCAGATGTAAAACATGTTGTTTTACTGAATCCAGACGTAAAACATGTTGTCTTAGTGAATCCATACGTAAAACATGTTGTTTTACTGAATCCAGACATAAAATATGTTGTTTTACTGAATCCAGACGTAAAACGTTGTTTTACTGAATCCAGACGTAAAGCATGTTGTTTTAGTGAATCCAGACATAAAACATGTTGTTTTAGTGAATCCAGATGTAAAACATTGTTTTACTGAATCCAGATGTAAAACATGTTGTTTTACTGAATCCAGACGTAAAACATGTTGTTTTACTGAATCCAGACGTAAAGCATGTTGTTTTAGTGAATCCAGACGTAAACCATGTTGTTTTACTGAATCCAGATGTAAAACATGTTGTTTTACTGAATCCAGATGTAAAACATGTTGTTTTACTGAATCCAGACGTAAAACATGTTGTTTTACTGAATCCAGACGTAAAACATGTTTTTTTCCTGAATCCAGACATAAAACATGTTGTTTTAGTGAATCCATACGTAAAACATGTTGTTTTACTGAATCCAGACATAAAACATGTTGTTTTACTGAATCCAGACGTAAAACATTGTTTTACTGAATCCAGACGTAAAACATGTTGTTTTAGTGAATCCAGACATAAAACATGTTGTTTTACTGAATCCAGACGTAAAACATGTTGTTTTACTGAATCCAGACATAAAACATGTTGTTTTACTGAATCCAGACATAAAACATGTTGTTTTACTGAATCCAGACGTAAAACATGTTGTTTTAGTGAATCCAGACGTAAAACATGTTGTTTTAGTGAATCCAGACATAAAACATGTTGTTTTACAGAATCCAGATGTAAAACATTGTTTTACTGAATCCAGATGTAAAACATGTTGTTTTACTGAATCCAGACGTAAAACATGTTGTTTTACTGAATCCAGACGTAAAACATGTTGTTTTACTGAATCCAGATGTAAAACATGTTGTTTTACTGAATCCAGATGTAAAACATGTTGTTTTAGTGAATCCAGACGTGCTGCCAAAAGTTTACAAGAAAATGCCATTTCCATTTTCTCTAAAAAAGCAAATGAAGGTCTGGAAAGTCATGAGAAATAAGATGTTATTAATTGATTAAAGCATTGTAACTGGACTGTTCCATTTGTTAAAATGTCAGGTACATACATGCTACTGTAATCACACTTCTAGAACAGAAATGCATACATTACCCAAAGTACTGATGGCCAAACGCATACATTACCCAAAGTTCTGATGGCCAAACGCATACATTACCCAAAGTGATGATGGCCAAATGCATACATTACCCAAGGTGCTGATGTCCATGACTTCTAGAACAGAAATGCATACATTACCCAAAGTGCTGATGGCCAAATGCATACATTACCCAAAGTGCTGATGGCCAAATGCATACATTCCCCAAAGTGCTGATGGCCAAACGCATGCATTACCCAAGGTGCTGATGGCCATGACTTCTACAACAGAAACGCATACATTACCCAAAGTGTTGATGGCCAAATGCATACATTACCCAAGGTGCTGATGGCGATGAGTTCTAGAACAGAAACACATACATTACCCAAAGTGCTGATGGCCAAACGCATACATTACCCAAAGTGCTGATGGCCAAATGCATACATTACTCAAAGTGCTGATGGCCACACGCATACCTTACCCAAAGTGCTGATGGGAAAATGCATACATTACCCAAGGTGCTGATGGCCATGACTTCTAGAACAGAAATGCATACATTACCTAAAGTGTTGATGGCCAAACGCATACATTACCCAAAGTGCTGATGGCCACATGCATACATTACCCAAAGTGCTGATGGCCAAACGCATACATTAGCCAAGGTGCTGATGGCCATGACTTCTAGAACAGAAATGCATACATTGCCTAAAGTGCTGATGGCCAAATGCATACATTACCCAAAGTGCTGATGGCCAAATGCACACATTACCCAAAGTACTGATGGCTAAACACATACATTACCCAAAGTGCTGATGGCCAAATGCATACATTACCCAAAGTGCTGATGGCCATGTGCATACATTACCCAAAGTGCTGATGGCCAAATGCATACATTACCCAAAGTGCTGATAGCTATGAGCATACATTACCCAAAGTGCTGATGGCCAAACGCATACATTACCCAAAGTGCTGATTGCCAAACGCATAAATTACCCAAAGTGCTGATGGCCAAATGCATACATTACCCAAGGTGCTGATGGCCATGAATTCTAGAACAGAAATGCATACATTACCCAAAGTGCTGATTGCCAAACACATATATTACCCAAAGTGCTGATGGCCAAATGCATACATTACCCAAGGTGCTGATGGCCATGACTTCTAGAACAGAAATGCATACATTACCCAAAGTGCTGATTTCCAAACGCATACATCACCCAAAGTGCTGATAGCCAAACGAAGACATTACCCAAAGTGCTGATGGCCATGTGCATACATTACCCAAAGTGCTGATGGCCAAATGCATACATTACCCAAAGTGCTGATGGCCATGATGTTGTTGCTGTTGTTTTTTTCCAGACACCTTTACTGAATTACCACTTGTGACTTGGGCAAATTTACATTCATATAAAAGTAATCAAACTATATTAAGATAACAAACATTATACCTCACATATATTGCTATATATCATATAACGTAAGCAATATTACATAAATTATTCAACTCCTGCCTTTCTTTAAACAAGAAACATCTTCATTAAACCATCACTTACTATATAGGCAATCATACTGTTATATAAATTAAAATAAAGCACACTGACTCAATCCTAGTTGCAAGCATTTTACATCACAAACCGTACTGACACACTCCTAGTTGCTAACATTATACATCACTTATAATCTACCCAATCTTTCTCACTCAGACATTACATAGCTCATTTAAGTCCTGCTGCATTTTAATCCTCATTCCTCCCTTGTATGTATTGTTCCCATAATTCCCATTTTTTCCTGTGTAGTTTGGTCCTACCCTTTTCTAAAGATTTCAATTCCAGTTGTTTCATCTCTGTAACTATATTCACTACTTCTAGTATAGTTGGTTTAGATTTTGATTTCCATTTTCTAGTAATTGCTTTTTTGGCAGCCATCATAATTAGACAAAGCAAGGCCTTACCATGTCTAGCCAATTTTGATTTTGTATCACAGCTCAGAAAAATCATCTCCCTCATCACACCAATCTGGCCACCCTGAACCTCCAATAGGGCATCCTGCAGGAAATCCTTGCAGTCTGCCAACTTACTGCACTCCCAGAAGATATGCTCCCAATTATCTGTTTATTCCCTGTCACACCTCCAACATTTCTTGTCTACCTGAGGAAAAATTCTTTGCAGTCTACTTGGCATACAAAAAATATCTATGTAAACGTTTCCAGGCAAAAATCCTAAATCTTCTACATTTTGTTGCATATTTGGGAGACATACATATAGCTTCCCATTGTTTTTTGTGAATTGCTTATCCAGTTTCTCTTCCCAGTCCTTTCTAACCTCATCTGATTGATTCTTATAGTTATCACAGATGGGGCAGTGGTGCAGCAGTAGTGTCACCACACCGCAAGAGGTTCTCTGATTCAATTCTTGGCTGGGGAGCCTTCTGTGCAGAGTCAACATGTCCTCCTTGTATTCGTGTGGGTTTCCTCTGGGTGCTCCAATTTCCTCTGTAGCATTTCTCACCGGGCCTCCACTGAAAATCGGCTTCGTTCCAAGTCAAACTTTCCCAGTAAACTAATAATAAATAAATATTATGCAATGTTTTAAATGTTGTACTAATTATTCATTTTTTAATGGCAGCTTCTGTTCTAGATTCTATTAAAAACTCTACCAGTTCTAATCTTTTGTGTAGAACCCCCCCCCCCATTTCTTTCTCTTTGCCTATACTCTCATAACAATCCCTGATAGGAAAGGCAATCTCTAATCTGCAGTCCAAATAAAGTCTGTTGTTTATGGAGTTTTGATCCCTAATATAGATTTTGGTTATTGCTTATCAACGAATATACTTAAGGATGATTCTAAATCTATTTGATAAGCAATATACACAGAAGTGAATTTGAGCATTGCGAATGTGAAATCTCCACATTTATTTTTCAAAATATAGGGGGAAGTGATATGAATGAAGATAAATACTTCACTGATTTTCTTATTACAGGAAATATCTTATCTATTTACAAAAATGCAATAAAGCATGCACTATTATACAAATAAAATTAAGAATTAAAACCTGAGCTTGGTTAATGGTAAATTGAGTATTTGATGTATGCGTTTGGTCAAAAGGGGGTATGCCTTTCTACTGAGATGGTTAAAGCCATTGGTAATACTTCTCCAGCAGTGCTAGTCTGTGAAAGAGGTACGGACTTTTCTTGGATTAATTAACTGTTTAAGGAAAGTGCATGCCTAGCAAAAGTGCAGTGTTACAAGCACTGCATTGGTTTAGGAAAGAACTCCTTGACCGTGGTTGCAAACAGAGTAAAATGTTTGGAACATTAAAAATAAATGTTGAGTTATGTTAAAGTGGTGTTTATTATTTATTAAGTAACTCCCTTCAGCAACATATTCATACCAGCACTATCAGGTTATACCTCATATCATGCGTTCTGGCCCCAAAATCCAGACCGAACCACAAAAGGAGGGGGAGTATCCATATTCATAAAGGATACCCACACCTCCAGGTTAGTGGCAACGCACGAAGCATCGGAGACCATCCAGGTGCAATTAACCATAGGTAAAACTGCCCTACAGTTTGTAACATGCTACAGACCACCTTCTCAAACTCAGGAAACCCACACAGCCTTCCTGAAGACACTGGAGAGTATAAATGTCTCTCCAAACACCATCATATTGGGTGACTTCAACTACCCAAACATAGACTGGGAACATTACTCAAGCCCCAACACCCTAGCCCAAAGGTTCCTTGAGTTCATAAACTCAAATGCTATGGAACAACTAGTCACCATTCCCACAAGAGAAGAAAATGTACTAGACCTGATCATCACAAACATGGGGACAAAATGCTCCACACCGGAAGTATATCCCTCATTGGTGAGATCAGACCATAAATTAATCTCACTGGAGATCCACATCCCACCCCACCCCCAGCAAAAAAGACCACAGTGAAGAACTTCTCAAAAGCAAACTTCACACTTCTTAAGACTGGAGTGGTATCCTTCAATGCCCCCGAGCCAGTGGAAACCACAACCCACACTGCTGAAACCCTTACAAATGCCTTCTACGAGCACCTCCAGGAATGTATGGATCAAGCAATCCCTAATAAAATCAAGACCCTTTCCACAAAAGGCAGGCACCCGGTCTGGTGGACTCCAGCCATAAACAAACTCTACAACAAGAGGAGAAAGCTACTACATGACAGAGCAAAATCCCTAAATGGGAAGGCATCTCTGATCAATACTAGCAAAAAACTACGATCACTCATAAAATCATCCAAGGCCAACTTTGAGAGAAAAATCGCTAATGACACAAAAGACAATCATAAAGCCTTCTTTAGCTATGTTAGAAACCTGGGTGGAAACTCCCAGATATGCTCAGAATTAGTTCAAAATGATAAAAAAATCACTGAACCCACAGACATTGCCAACATACTGGCAGACAGGTTCAGTGCAAATTTCTCCCCTCCCCCCCAAAAGGAGAAATATCTATCCCACCAGAGTCTAGCCTCCCAAACATCTCAGATGCCCAGGTGAGAGCTGCTCTCTCTAAAGCAAAAAACACAGCATCAATGGGACCGGACGGTGTCCCTGGCTGTGTGCTACACGAACTCAATGAGGAACTAAACCCACACATAAGGCTGCTGTTTAATCTTAGCCTTACTACAGGATACGCACCCAAAGAATGGCGACGGCAACTGTGGTCCCACTCCACAAAGGCGGTGCTTCACGGACCCTGAAATTACTGCCCCATAAGCTTGACGAGCCATGTCTGTAAAGCTATGGAGAGGATCATAATGGAACTCATAAATAAAGACATTGGGGACCTACAGACATTGGATCCTACCCAATTTGGCTTTGTCAAGGGCAGATCCTGCCTCTTGAACTTGGTCGACTTTTTTGAAATAGTCACTAAGGCCATTGATGAGGGTAAGGCAGTTCACACAGCCTACCTTGACCTAGCAAAGCGCTCGACACAATACCCCACTCGGGCATCATAGAAAAGCTCACCAGCTCAGATGTAAACCCATATGTCACAAGATGGGTTGCAAACTGGCTCAAGGACAGAACACACAGGGTTAGAGTTGCTGGTGCCATGTCAGACTCTAAGCCGGTCACGAGCAGTGTCCCACAGGGCTCAGTCCTGGGCCCCTCTTGTTCGGCATTTATTTTTCTGAAGTGCAGGCAAACATAGGGGATTGTGGCTGACAAAATTTGCAGATGACTGCAAACTGGGCACCATAATTGACACTCCATCAGACACAGACATCCTCCAGAAAGGTCTCATAGAAATGGATAACTGGTGCCAGAGCCATGGCCTTAAGCTAAATGCCAAAAAAGTATAGTCATACCCTTTGGGAAAAACAAGGTAACCCCTAATTACCACATAGGTGGTAATCCATTAAACACGGAAGAAGTTATCAGGGACCTGGGGACCCAAGTTGACAGTAACCTCTCTTTTGACACTCACATTGCCAAAGTGGTTAGGAAGACCTTCTACATTGCCCACCTGATCATGAAGGGATTCACATCCAGATCAGGAGAGGTCATTGTACCCTGTACTCTTCACTTATCAGACCAATGATTGAGTACAACGCCCCATTCGAATGTACCTTACCCGACACCTGCAGCAGTTGGAAAGACCCTAAAAGTTCCTCACCAAAAGGATAAAGGGGCTCAAACATATGTCATACGATGCCCGACTGAAGAAACTCCAGCTCTATTCAGTCGCATACCGTCTGCTCAGAGGTGATCTGTGCCTGACATACAAGGCCATGTCCAACCCGGAATTAATGGACATGCTCCACCTCAAAAAATCCAAATCCACCAGAGCCACGAGAGCAAGAGACTTAAACCTCAACACGGATATAAATAGGACGTGCTGGAGGGACAGATTCATCACCCAGAGACTCCCTACACTATGGAACAGAATCCCAGTCCATGTGAGGCAGAGCCCCTCACTGACTCTGTTCAGGAGAAATCTTGACGAGTGGATGGGAGATCGTAGGTTTACACCGGGAATCATCTCTGTATCACTGCTGGACAGAGGCACAGCAAACTAATGAGTATAGTATTCTCATCCTAAGGGGTGGTGAAAGCCACACACACTCTGGCTAGGCTTATAAATGCCCTAGGGCAGATAGCCTAGTATGAACCTATGAACCTATGAAGAAGTTGCTATTTTAAGTAAGACAATGTAGAGATTATAGAGTGTGACTCTCCCTGCATGGGTGGTCTAGGGTGCTTGCTCTCATTTTACACACAGCTGCTAAATTAAAGTTTAATTTAGCCAGTTTACAAGAAAATAGTCCATTACTAAAAGACACACTTTCTGAATTGAACCATATCTATCTTGGCACAGTACGGTTAAACATTACCTGCATTACTTGCTTGTGATGAGTCAGGTTATAACATAAGTGTTATGAGTCAACATGTCAACCCTTCCAGAAAGAAATTTTCATCAATAACTTTTTCCTGCTGAGAAAAGCTAATTGCTAGATTGAAAATAGGAGGCACTTTATTTAATTTGATTTAATTTCAGTCAATAATTTCTGCCACTACCTTTGTACTAAAAGAAATCAAGCTGGTAAAAAAGTATAAGGCATTATTAACATTGGTGCAAAATAACATACCTATAATTGCAGGAGCAAAAATGTAGAGAGTTTGGTCATTCTAAACGTTGTAATAATACAGTCTCCTGAGAATACCGTGAGATAAAATGTTAAATAAATCTGTCAGAGGGGTTATTGACTGTGTGCACATTTTGTATGAAGACCATTTCTAAGACATTTGATTAAAGCTGAAGTGTTATCACATATGAATACAACTTACCTGGAGCTGTCTTGAGGGCTCTGTTTTGTGATGGAATGCTGACTTACATCTTTGTCCATAAACCTTTGATAAGTGTTTTACAAAAGAACATTTGAGTTTTCAGTGGAATACAATGCATATTGCAGGTATGAGGTACTTATTCTATGGAAAGTGCACAAAGTTATGTTGAAGGGCCTCCTTACAGGACACAGTGGCATTGTTAAAATGAGCCACTAGCTAAGAAGTTTGACAGACAAAGCTTGATATGTAAGGAAATTTGTCAAGACAAGCACTGTTGTTCCCATTAGAATATCTAGGTAACTGCTGGAAAATATTGTACATTGGTTTTGCTGGTTGTTTATAAATAGTGTGTTCATTAATTATGTGGATATACATAAAAAATGTTTAGAAATATTTCATATAACAGAAATCACATCTCATGCTAGATTTATTTTTCTCAAGCAGCCTAGTTTCTCCTTATGGTTTAGCCGAACATAATGTCACTGATATGTACATGCGAGGTTGGCATAATGGTAAAGGTGTTTGCCTTACAGACACAAGGTACAGGGCTTAATTCTCACATGGGGTAATTGGCTAGGCTTAAAATGACCCAGAAGGGCAGTTAGCCTAGTACTATTATATGAACCTATGAACCTATATGGAACTCAGTTTATGTGAGAATTTAATTATATCATTAAGCAAAATGGAATTGTCCATATTCCATCAGTGCATCACAGCATCCCATAAATGACTTAGCTAAAACATTAATTTAGACCCCTGAAACTGGTGAGTAGAAATACTAGAATACAAAAGAGTAAGAGAGGGTAACATTTTACTTTTTCTGTTGCCTTATAGAAAAATATGAACTTATACCATGGAACAAATATCTAAAGTGTTTTCGTTGTGTGAGAACCAAATCGGATTTGATGAAACTTATGAGTAACTCATTTAAAAAGGTCATCCCTTGCAAAGTCCCAACATGATAAGTATGCTAGTAACAAATCTCTCAATAAAAATATGTATTTTCTATGAAATACCACTGGGAAAGGTCCAACTCATACAGATCCAAACTAGCAAAAAAGAGAACCTTGCAATACTAATGAGCAAGTTCTTTAATGAATTTGAGCGCTTTCGTCAGGCGTTAGCCCCTCGACTTCTTCTCTGTTTTTGAATCCCATCTATAAAACCAGATTAGAATAACACCCTATGATAGTCCTTTTTGCTTATATTTCCTTTACTTTTTCAATATTCATATTTCCATTTGTGTAAATAACATACAGCTGATTCAGTTTTGCATCGTAAGCTACTTACAAAGCATAAAATCAAATTCCTCTTATTGCCGTCACTTTATTACCTTATCTTGTTGTTTTCTTTCATTCTATCCTTTTTGTTTCCTCTGCAGCTAGATTTTGTGCCTGCTACCACTTTGTGCAAATAAAGTTATTTGTATACTTCTTTATTTTCCTGCTGATTTATTTACCCTTTATATGTCTCATTGCCATTTTAAGTCTAATGGACTCTTTTTTTTTTAATGTGCTATGGGTGGGAGGATGACATAATGGTTAAGGTGTTTGCCTTAAAGACACAAGGTGCAGGGCTTGATTCTCAGATGGGGTAACTAGCTAGGCTTCAAAAGGGCAATTAGCCTAGTACTAACCTCTGAAAGCCAGCACTCAGCCTCTCGTACACTCATTCTCAATGATTCAGAATGGGGATTCAAAGGTTAAATGATTTTTGCCTCACAGCATCTTCGTCTGTGGTTCAGTGATTTTTGCCTCACAGCATCTTCATCTGTGGTTCAGTCCTGACATTACACTATGCCTAGGCAGTATGTACTTTCTGTTTTTGTCTGTGTGGGTTTTCTCCTAATATTCCAATTTATTTCTCAAATAAGGCCAGTTCATTTGTTATAATAAAAAAACTGTGTATACATATTGAATTCATACTTGTCTGGCAGTGGCTGAAAAAAATATATAAAATATGTACTGTTATATGCTTAATGTTTAATGTACATCTCAAATACCTATAAATGTTGTAGCATGCAGAAAGCAAACAACCTAATTTTAAGAGTTTTCTTCTACTTTCCTTACATATATGTATCACAGACAGTACTTCTGAGGAAGCCATTGATAACCCCCACTTTTCTAAAGTTAAAGAACTTCACAGAGAGAGAGATAATGTTCAATTTGTTACATCATAAGCATGTACTCTGTGAAATGTTATGACAGCCAAAATTAAGCAATTAAAGATGTTGGCAATATTTTCAGTATACTCGGTAATCTTACAACTAAAATCTTCTGATCGTAATCATAATTTGATAATACATTAGGATTCAAGAAAATGAAGCCAACAGATATATTTAAAAGCATTTGATACATTCTGCAATTTCTGCAAAGAACATTTCAAATGATATTTTCAAAGACTGACAATGATAAGAAACATATGTTGCGGAGGAGGGTCTGTCTTTTTCAAGGAAGACTGAAGCTCTTCAAAGCTTTTCTTTAAGCTCAGAAGAACATAAAAAAGTCTGAATGAATTAATGCAACACATTAGTGAGAACAGCCTAAACAGCAAGCAATATTTTAAATCGAATCAAAGAGAAAACACTGAACAAGTTTATCAATGAATCAACCTAAATGTGCATTACCACCATCAACTTAAAAGAGAATTAAGATTAAAATCTACAATGAAATATGTAAAGAAATGTATATTAGTGCTTAATGTAAATATGTATGTACAATACCTAGCCAGGTAGAGAGCAAGGCATTTGTTACAGGTGAGAATTTGGCACTATTCCTTAAGCATACACTGTGAGAAATGTGGCAGCCTGAACACAATAATTACAATAATACATATCTGTGCAAAATTACACACACACACACACACACACACACACACACACACACACACACACACACACACATATATATATATAGTACAACAAAATACCAACAGGTTGAATGTAATATGATCGATATCACATGACTGAATTGGCAAAATGTCGAACAACACTAAAAGAAAAAAAATCTATATTTTTTGTAGGGGGCAAGCACCCTGCACCCCCATAACCCCTGCATATTATATATACTAACTCCAGGATCACACTACAGTGGGGAAAAGGGTAAATTTCCTAATCCCTGCTATACTGCAATCTCCATGCATAAGCTTTAACATACTGGAAATTCCATCATATGGTGTTGACCATATAATGTTCAGTGTTGTGGAACTTTGATCTTCTGCCACTGACCCATATGTGTATATATATATATATATATATATATATATATATATATATATATATATCTAAAGAGAGAGACAGATAAAGATATATATAGATATATATATATATATATATATATATATATATATATATATATATATATATATATATATATATATATATATAATATGAGACAGATATATCTCTTATATATATATATATATATACACACACACACACACACACACACACACACACACACACACACACACACACACACACACACACACACACACACACACACACACACACACACACACACACACACACACACACACACACACACACACACACACACACACACACACACAAAGCTGTGGCCAAGGTACTGAGAAACAAAGCAGGATAAATCTTATTATCAGCATAAACACTGTGTGGCCTTAGGCATCTCATGTATATATTCCTCCCATATCCAGTGCTTAGAGTACTGTTCTTGTGAAACTTATCACACTAAAAAAAAGAAAAAAATGTGTTCTCATTCAAGTAAGTATTGCACAACAGCTGAGAACATGGTTAAGCACAGCACATAAATGATAGCATGCACGTGAAATGTTTCAAAAATGTACGGAAAAGAAAACTGAAATGACAGAGAAAAATTAAGGCAGATAATCATCTGGGATTTGTTATTTATTTATTTTACTTCAAAGCAATGATACATAAAGTAACCTGTATAATGAATCTATGTAATAAAACTAACTGAGTGGGATTACAGAAAACCTTGTTTTTATCAGGAAAGGGCAGTTACCACTAAGGCTTAATTAGGTGCTGCAGCCTGCATTCTTTTGGAAATTATCTGGCCTGTAAGACGTATTAGGGTAATCTACCTGCCACTGTACCAGTAGGTTAAATGCTTATTTTAAAGAAATATTTCTGCATTTGCACAGAAATACTAAGCATAACATCTGGGTAAATACTGCACACAGAGATTCTCTACACACCAGTATCAGTTTCCAAGACATACTGATTGGATAACTGAATTCCTGTGAAACTGATTGGATAACAGAAGTGGCCAATTCCAGCAGATCTCCTATGTGGCTACAACAATTTCCATGATCAAGTTTTCGTTTAGTTTATCGACAATAATCGAAATGTCCATACCACATTAAATGCCAAGCTACTCTTCTGACCACAGACCCTCACACAGCATCACTGTTGAGTTGCTCAGGACAATGGTTCACTCAGTGAGGGAACAGCAGCACCAAACCATGCTGAAGTCCCTCAATAATTTTCCTTTGTTCAAAATTTCTTTTTAGTAAATTTTAACACAATAAATCTGCAAATTAACATCAAAAGCAAAAAATTTATTTCCCAAGACAGACTAAAATTTATCATAGAACTAGACATCTAAACATAAAAACAGCATTCAGGAGGCTGTGAGTACCCATATTCACCTTGTAACTGTATATCCCTCACATAAAAACATGTTTTCTTATGCTGAGGTACACAAGAACTCTCATTCCAGGCCTCAAAGTCTTACAAGGTGGAAGCATGATTCAAACTCATCACCAGCATAATGTAACCTTGTGTGCTACACCTTTATGTCCATTTATCACAAACCCACCATAAAAGCTGTCATCATACCAGGCCACTTGAACCCTAAGGCAACCATGGGACAGCCAAAAACACACACTAGGGAGCCACCAATGACTAGGATATTTCCTTGTATTTTTGGTTGGCCCATGGTTGCATGAGGGTTCAAGTAGGCTGATATGATTACTGCAAGGGGCTTTTTAAGCCTATCCATGCATCCCAAATTTCTTACAAGTTCTTGTACCCTTAATAAGTGTAATCAGGGACTTGGGAGATGAAACTTTTGCAAGCAGGGGCCTGGGGAAATTAACAATTTATAGGCTGCCTGTGTCCATGAGAGACATAATGCATCAGAGATACTTCAGATGCAGCTAACATTGGGTAAGGCAGCGATTCAGGTTATAGCCTGCTATAGGTCCCCAACCATGTCCCAAGACTCACACTCCACGTTACTAAGCACCCTGGAAAATATTAGGGTCCAACCTAACACTCTCATACTGGGTGACTTCAACTACCCCTCCATTAACTGGGAAAACTACTCATGTACTAATACACTTGCCCAACGTTTCCTGGAATTAATTAATTCCAATGCCCTGGACCAGTTTGTTCTTACCCCCACTAGAGGTAGCAACATCCTTGACCTGGTCATTACAAACATCGGTGACTGTTGCTTTACGCCAAAAGTCAACTCCTCCCTGGTTAGATCCAACCACAAACTAATCACCTTGAAAATACACATCACTCCCACCCCCCACCACTCCCGCAAAGGTAACCACCATGAAAAACTTCTCTAAAGCTAACTTTGGGCTCCTAAAAACAGAGGTGGCTAACTTCATGGCACCCATGCAAATGGAGAATAGTTGCATGTCCGCCGAATCATACACCAATGCACTGTATGAACACATACAGAAATGCATGGATTTCGCCATACCCAATAGAATCAAAACGTTCTCCTCAAAAAAAGAAAGCCAATCTGGTGGCCCCCTGCCATAAACAAACTCTACAACAGAAGGAGGAAACTGATGCAGAATAAGGTGAAGCCCCAAGACTGGAACAACTCCCTTATCAGCCTCAACAAAAAGTTGAGATCCCTCATCAAATCCTCTAAAGCTAGCTATGAAAACAAGATTGCAGCAGATAGCAAAGACAACCACAAGGCCTTCTATAGTTATGTAAAGAATCTCCATGGCAATACCCAGATTTGCTCTCAGCTACTGCACAGTGGTACCTCCTATACCAAGCCAACATATATTGCCAATATACTGGCCGACAGATTCAGTGCCAACTTTACCTCTCCCCCCCAAGGATCAATCACAATACCAGTAGATTGGCAGGCACCCAGTATTACTGCTGCACAGGTTAAAACAGAACTGTCCAAGGCCAAGAATACAGCTTCTATGGGACCTGACAATATCCCTGGCTGTGTTCTACATGAACTACAGAGTGAACTGGCACCTCATATGTGTACCCTGTTCAACCACAACCCCACCTCAGGCTTTGTCCCTACCGAATGGCACACTGCTACAGTCATCTCTCTCCACAAAGGAGGAGTGATTACAGACCCTGGGAACTATCGCCACATTAGCCTGAGGAGTCTGATATGCAGAGCTTTGGAATGCATCATCATGGACCTAAGAAACAAGGATATAGGGAATCTCCAAACTCTGAATTCCACACAGTGTGATATTGTGAAGGGTAGATCATGTCTGCTCAACCTGGTTGACTTCTTTGAGTCAGTCACCAGAGCTGTGGATGAAGGCAAGATGGTTCATACAGCCTACCTTGAGCTGTCCAAGGCCTTTGATACCATTCCCCACTCAGGAATCATAGAAAAACAAACTAAGGTAGGCATCAACCCATATATCACTAGGTGGGTTGCACTAGTACACTAAACACCGAAAGTGTGATGAGATACTTAGGGACACAGGTGGACAGTGGTCTCACCTTTGATAACCACATCGCCACAACAGTCAGGAAATCCTTTTATGTGGCACACCTCATCACTAAGGGCTTTTCATCCAGAAAAAAAGAGGTCATTGTCCCACTGTACTCATCCCTCATTAGACCCATTATAGAGTACAATGCCCCATTTGGTATGTACCTCACAAGACATCTACAACAGCTGGAAAGGCCACAGAAATACCCCACTAAAAGAATCACAGGCCTAAAGTAGATGCCCTATGCTGACCATCTAAATAAACTCCAGCTATACTCTGTGGTATAGCGTCTATTCAGAGGCGATCTCTGCTTAACATAACAGGCCATGTCAAACCCTGAGCTGTTGGACCTGCACCACTTAAAGAAATTCCAATCCCTCAAAGCCACATGCTCCAGGGATCTAAACCTTGTCATCACAATGAACAAAATATGCTGGAGGGATAGATTCCTGACCCAGAGACTCCCCATACTCTGAGATAGACTGCCCATACATGTCAAGCAGAGTGCCTCCTTGGCCCTCTTCAAAAGGAACCTTGACGATTGGATGGGAGATAGGAAATTCAGCCCGGGATCATGTCAGTCACCCTGCTAGACAGGGGTCCAGGGAAGTAAATATTGTGGGAAGAAATATCCAGGGAATTGTTATGGCTAGGCTTTTATAGGCCCTAGGGCCGATAGCCTAGTACCAACCTATGAATCTATGAACTGGCTCACAGATAGTACCCACAGTGTGAAAGTAGTTGACTCCAAGTCAGACTGCTGACCAATCATGAGTGGAGTCCCACAGGGTTCAATCCTGGGTCCTCTCCAGTTTGGTATCTATTTCTCTGAAGTCCAGACCAACACAAAGGGACTTTGGCTGACAACGTTTGCAGACGATTGCAAGTTGGGAGCTGTTATTAACTTCCCAAGTGATGTTGACATCCTACAGAAAGGCCTCACTGAGACCAACAACTGGTGTCAGAACCATAGCCTTAAGCTCAGCGCCAAACATGTGTCCTCATCTCCTTTGGGAAAAACCTGGTTTCCATGATTTACCACATCGATGGTAGTCCACTGAACACAGAAGGCATTATAAGAGATCTGGGAACACAGGTTGACAGCAACCTCTCTTTTGACCACCACATTACCACTGTGGTCAGAAAGTCCTTCTATGTGGCACATCTCATTATTAAGGGTTTTGCATCCAGGAAGAAAGAGGTCATTGTCTCCATCTGTTCTTCCCTGATTAGGCCAATCATTGAGTACAATGCCCCATTTGGCATGTACCTCACTATACACCTGCAACAACTGGAGAGGCTGCAAAGGTACCTCACAAAGAGGTGTCTAGGCCTTAAACACTTGTCCTGTATGGACAGACTCAGAAAACTCCAACTATTGTCTGACTCATATCGCCTACTTAGAAGTGATCACTGCTTGACTTACAAAGCTATGTCTGACCCAGCTCTGTTAGAAATGCTACATCTAAAGAAATCCCAATCACTCCATGACACACGCTCCAGAGACCTCTACCTCATTACCACAATCAACAGAACATGCTGGAGGGACAGATTCATAACCCAGAGACTGCCCATGCTATGGAACAGACTTCCCATACATGTCAAACAGAGCACCTCACTGGCCCTCTTCAAGAGTAATCTTGATGAGTGGATGGGAAATAGAAAATTCACCAGTGGCTCTACTTGACAGAGGCACTGGGAACTAAGGTCAGGTGGCATGATGCCAGGGTAATCCTTTGGGCTAGGCTTGTAAAGGCTCGCCATTAGCCTAGTACACACATATGAACCTATGACCATAGGTGCTATACCAGGGATGAATTTCCTGTTCCCTGTCCAATTAATTGGTTTAAGGAGGAACTCTGCTTCACATGGATGGGAAGCCTGTTCCAGAGACACAGTAATCTCTGGGATACATACCTGTCTCTCCAGCAGGTCCTATTTATATCACAGGCAAGGTTTACGTCTTTAGAATGGGTAATTCTGGTGCTGTTTGTTTTGCAGATATGCAGAAGGTCCTTCAGAATGGGATCTGACAATGCCCTGTATGTCAGGCATAGATCTACCCTCAAAAGCCTGAAGGAGACAGAATGCAGGGATAGGGCCTTGAGGTGGTCTGCATAGGACATATTACTTATGCCCTGCATTCCTTTAGTGAGGAACCTCTGTGAACATTCCAATTGTTGGATATGCATGGCTAGGTACATGCCAAATGATAGGTATAATGAATGCTGAATATAGTGAAATAATGACATACTTGGACCTAGATGCCATACCTATGTTTCTAAGTTGTCCAGCATAGAATGATTTCCTCACTGCTGTAGACACATGATGGTCAAAGGCTAGAATACTGTCTATGTGTGTCCCTAAGTCACAGACTACTGGGTCAACTCTATGGGGTGTGTTGTCAATATGACAGATAACAGGGGTGGATGACTTCCTGAAGGATACTATTATGTATTTCTTGGCATTCACTTTTAGGCCATGGCTCTAATACCAGTTATTTGTCTGTGTCAGCCCTTCCTGGAGAAAATTTGTGTCAGTGTGGGATTCAATGGCAGCTCTTAATTTTCAGTCATCTGCAAATTTAGTCAATCAGAGGCCATTGGCATTGGCTTTGACTTTAGAGAAGTAAATGCCAAAAAAAAGCAGTCCCAGGACCGACTGCACTTGTGACTAGCCTCTTTGTAGAGGTGGACTCCCTAAATTCTAACTTCCTAAGTCCTGTTTGTGACCCAGCTAGCCATCCATTGGGTGACATAAGTGTTTCTACTTAACCTGTTGAGTTTGTCAACAATACTCAAGTGGAGTATTGTGTTAAATGCCTTGGCCATGTCAGAGTAGGCAGTATGAACCATTTTGTCCTCATCCATTGCTTTGTTGGCCTTCTCAAAGAAGTCCACCAGGTTAGGTAGGCATGACCTGCCCTTAACAAAACCAAAGTGGGTTGGGTCCAGTGTCTGGAAGGTTTCTATCTCATTATTGATCATTTGCATTATAATTCATTCCATGACTTCGCATATGAGACTACAGGAGGATCAACTATTCAAAACCTGAACATTCCAAAAATAGCGCAATTATGCACTGGGCCTATGATTGTACTGTCCCTTTTTAGGTCTCACCAACAAACAGTGATCCTCACTATTGGATCGCAGACCTAAACACTTCTCAGCTCTACCAACTTCTGAGATGGCTGTAAGGCAATCATAATTTAACTATTTTTATGACCTGAGGAGTTTCAAGAGTCCACTTACCCTGATGACCCATCAGCACACACTGCTGCATTTTTGGAAAGACTCTGCTGTCACTTCTATACCTGCCCTGTGACACTGGTCTTGATCCATAACAAATCCAGAACCAAGGTTAGGAATAAGCCTGTTTTGTCAAACGCTATCATGAACAAGCTCTATAATAAGAGGGAAAACGTATCTCCCTTAGTAACAAACTGTAAAGCTCCATAATCTCAAAAAATAAAACAAGATAAAAAAGAGCTTAGAAACAATATCAAATCTTCTAAGATCAAGTATGAATTCAAAATTGCTTCATTTATCAAAGAAGGTCACAAGTCCTTCTTCAGCTACATCAGGAACCTTAAAAACAGCAAACACTACTTATTTGAGCTAATACATCATGTTTCTAACCTAACAGCCCATGAAGACATAATTGACCTATTAGCAGACTTGCACACATGTAAAGTTATACATTTTCTCCCCCTATAGCCATGTAGCTTACACATGCTTGAGCTCTCAAAGTTGAGGACCAAGAAAAAAATTATTTCAGAGTTGAGCACTAAAAGGGAAAAAAAGTTCTCTCAAGGTTTAGGGGAAAAATATCTTTGTCTTGACAACGAGTTATTTCATATCTGCATTGCATACCTTCCTTGTATGAGATACCTTGGCTAAACTGAAGTAAAGAGACTAAAGTTCAAACATTTCTCCCCCTATATTCACCTAGCTTACACCTAACTGACTCCTAGACAACCTCCTTATCCCCCACATAACTCCTGAAAAAGCCCTTAGTGCTCCATTGGTTTTATCTCATCTCAGTATGTCCCAACCAGTGTCTCTGTGTGTGTGTGTGTGTGTGTGTGTGTGTGTGTGTGTGTGTGTGTGTGTGTGTGTGTGTGTGTGTGTGTGTGTTGTGTGTGTGTGTTTTGTATTTTATTTTGTTGATAAGGATGGTACCCTGAAAGGTTTCTTGGAGTTGAAAACTCCCACTATGACATTATTAAGACTGAACCCACAATATTTCACTACCTGAATAAGTATGCAGCCTACCAGAACTGTTGTAAGGATGTTTGGCATTATAATCAATAATACCATTTGGTGACAAACCCCCCCCCAAGATCCAGGACCACCGAGTCCTTAATGACTTGGAAGTCGAGGATCTCGCCTGAGGAGACTACAAGATATTGAATATAAGAGCCATGCTTCTAAACTTTTCTGATGTCTTTTTTTAAGCCACTGGTCTTGTGAGTTAGGAACTTCTATGATCTTTCTAGTCGTTTGACATGTCTAGTGAGGATTGTCCTAAAGGGGGCCTTGTATTCCACAACTGGACTAAACAGTGCTGAAAATAGGGAGATAATGACATATTTAGATCTGCAAGATATTCCCTAGGAAATCAAGTATGCTAAGTAGAAGGACTTTCTGAGTACTGTAGGTATATGACGGTCAAAGGAGAGAGAATTATCAAATGCCAAGATCTCTAGTAACATTGCCATTTTGTAGTGGGACATTGTTTATTTTGTAACCTAGAGGGAAGGGTATTCATACAAATGTGGTAATATTACACTTTTTAGCACTTCACCTAAGCCCATTTCTAGTGTACCAGTTATTTACAAGACTAAGTTCTTGTAGCAGGGTTTTGGTGTCAGATGGTGACTTGACAGAGGTTCCCATTTTACAGACTTTTGAAAATGTGTTTAGCCAGAGCTCTTGGTTCCTGTCCCGAAATTCATAAAATAAATGCCAAACAAAACAGGTCTCAGCACAGAGCCCTACAGGACACCACTAGTCACCTTCATACTCTCTGATGAGGCACTTGCTACCTGTACCATGTGGGTTCTGTCATTTATCCAGTTTGATATACATCTTAATGCATACTACCTGCACCAGGTGGGTCCTGTCATTTACCCAGTTTGATATACATCTGAGGGTAATGCTACTCAATGCTAGAAGTCGAAACCTCAAAATGCACTCACTTGAGGCACTCCTTAAAATGAGAACATCGACATATGTGCAGTGACAGAGACCTGGTTCAAGACTCCAGTGAGCACCCCTGCATTACCAGGCTATAATTAATACCACACCTTTCAGCCACCTAACCTAAACTGAAACACTAAAGGCAGAGGTATGTCCATATTCATTAAGGATATCCACACCTCCAGGCTAGTTGCTCAGCATAACGCATCTGTGATTATCCAAATTGCAGCTTGCTACAGATCCCCCACCATGCCCCAGGATTCCCACTCCTCATTTCTTGATACACTGGAAAATATTAGGGTACAACCTAACACCTAATAATGGACAATTTCAACTACCCCACCACTGACTGGGAAAACTACTCATGTACCAACTCTTTTGCTCAACGTTTTCTGGAATTCATAAATTCCAACACATTGGATCAACTTATCCACACACCCACCAGGGGCAGTAATATCCTAGACCTGGTCATTAGCAACATGGGCAGCCAGTGTTCCACATCAGAGATCAATTCCTCATTGGTCAGATCCGAAAACAAGCTAATCACCATAGACAGCCACATCCTGCCCTCACCCTCCATTAGGGAAACCACCATAAAAAATTTCTCCAAAACCAACTTCACGCTTCTTAAGATAGAAGTGGCAAACTTCATGACACCCATGCAGATGGGCAATAGAGGTACGACTGATGAATCCTACACAAATTCAGTTTATAAGCACTTACACAAGTGCATGGATCGTGCAATCCCTAACAAAACCAAGATGTTATCCTCCAAAAAATGGAGCCAATCTGGTGATCCGCTGCCACAAACAAACTCTACAACAGAAGAAAGAAACTGTTGCAAAAAAGAGTAAAATCCCATGATTGGATGAACTCCCTGTTCAGCCTCAGTAAGAAGCTGAGATCCCTCATAAAATTCTCCAAAGCTAGTTATGAAAACAAAATCGCCACTGATTCAAAAGACAGCCACAAAGCATTCTATAGCTATGTCAAGAATTTCAATGGCAACACTCAGATCTGCTCTGAGTTACAGCACAATGGCACTAAATATACAAAACTAACTGATATTGCCAACATCCTGGTATATAGGTTAAGTGCTAACTTTACCCCCCTCTCACCCCCTAAAGGGCCCATCTCTATACTGGAAGAATGTAAAGTTTATTTAATCACAGCTGCACAGGTAAAAAAACACACTCTCCAAAGCCAAGAACACAGCATCCATGGGACCTGACAACATCCCAGGCTGCGTTCTACATGAACTACAGAATGAACTGGCACCCCACCTAAGTACCATGTTCAATCATAGCCTCACCTCAGGCTTTGTACCCACTGAATGGCACACAGTGATGGTTATCCCTCTCCACAAAGGGGGAGCCACCACGGACCATGGGAACTACCGCCCCATTAGCCTGACAAGCCTGGTCTGCAAGGCTATGGAATGTATTATCATGGAACTTATAAACAATGACATTGGTAATCTCCAAATTCTGGAGCCCACCCAGTTTGGGTTTGTAAAAGGCAGATCATGTCTCCTAAACCTGATAGACTTCTTTGAAGTGGTCACCAAAGCAGTAGATGAGGGTAAGGTGGTTCACACAGCCTATCTAGATCTTGCCAAAGCTTTTGACACCATCCTCCACTCTGGAATTATAGATAAACTCACTAAACTAGGTATTAATTCCTATGTCACAAGATGGGTTGTCAACTGGCTCATTGACAGAACCCACGCTGTGAAAGTAGCAGACTCCAACTCCAACTTCAGACCAGTGACAGGTGGAGTACCACAGGGTTCAGTCCTGGGTCCTCTCCTGTTTCGTATCTACTTCTCTGAAGTACAAGTTAACACAGAAGGGCTTTGGCTAATGAAATTCGCAGATGACTGCAAACTAGTTGCCATAATTGAAACTCTTAAAGATGTGGACATCCTACAAAAGGGTCTCAGTGAGACAGATGCATGGTGTCAAAGCCATGGCCTCAAGCTCAATGCCAAAAAGTGCATTGTCATCCCTTTTGGTAAAAACTCTGTACCCATGAACTACTACATAGGCGGTAGTCTACTTAACACTGAAAGTGTGATGAGACCTTTGGACACAGGTGGACAGTAGTCTCTCCTTCGATAATCACATCACCACAGTAGTCAGGAAATCCTTCTACATGGCACACCTCATCACAAAAGGTTTCTCATCCAGGAAAAAAGAGGTCATTGTTCCCCTCTACTCGTCACTCATTAGACTTAGACCCATTATAGAATACAGCACCCCTTTTGGTATGTACCTCACTAGACATCTACAACAAGTGGAAAGGCAGCAGAAATATCTCACAAAGAATATAACCGGGCTCAAACAGATGCCCTACGCAGACCGTCTCAAAAAAAACTCCAGCTTTATTCCATCGCATATCACCTACTCAGAGGTGATCTCTGCCTAGCATACAAAGCTATGTCAAACCCAGAGCTGTTGGACATGCTCCACTTAAAGAAATCCCAATCCTTCTGAGCTACATGCTCTAGGGACCTAAACCTTGTCACCACAATAAACAGAACATGCTGGAGGGATAGATTGCTGTCCCAGAGACTTCCCATACTCTGGAACAAACTACCTGTCTATATCATACAAAGCTCCTCATTAGCACTCTTCAAGAAAAATCTTGCTGATTGGATGGGAGATAGGAAATTCACCCCAGGGATCACTTCTGTGTCTGCTCGACAGGGGCACAGGAAAATAATTTTCTTGGATGGCGAAATCCAGGGTACCTTTTTGGCTAGGCTTATATACTCCTTAGGCTAGTTCAAACAATGACTGCTGCTTGAATAAGCCTTAGTGACTGCTGGATTTATGCTGATTTTTGTTGCCAGCCTTGATTTGCTCCTGTACTTCTCTTTTGAATTATTTGTTTATTTTATTAGTAACAGGAGCATTTGGACCGTTATAACACTTACTCTTATAGTATATTATATAGTCCTTAGGGCCAATAGCCTAGTACTTACCTATGAACCTAAGAACCCCATGCTACTTGCACCAGGTGGGTCCTGTCATTAATCTAGTTTGATATAAATCTTACCTCATGCTACCTGTAGCATGTGGGTTCTGTCATTTAGCCAGTTTGATATACATCTTACCTCATGCTACCTGCACCATATGGGTCCTGTCATTTAGCCAGTTTGATATAACTCTTACCTCATGCTACCTGCACCATGTGGGTTCTGTCATTTAGCCAGTTTGATATACATCTTACCTCATGCTACCTGCACCATGTGGGTCCTGTCATTTAGCCAGTTTGATATACATCTTACCTCATGCTACCTGCGCCATGTGGCTTCTGTCATTTATCCAGTGTGATATACATCTTACCTCATGCTATCTGCATCATGTGACTTCTGTCATTTATCCAGTCTGATATACATCTTATCTCATAGGGATCTATTTATAATGCATTAAGCTTAGTAAGTATGCTAGCATGGGGGAAGGTCTCAAATCCCATGGCAAGGTCAAGGTATGGCATATAGATAGCACAACCAATATCAGTACCTTGTTTTACTGTTCCAAAGATTCATTATAGAAGATCTCCCTTTAAAAAAACAAACTGCTACTGGTCTATCCATATGAAATTTTTAATGTCATATTTTATCAGATCAGTAATAATATGTTTCAGTACATTCACTGCCCCAGTTTCTGTACCATATAGTAGTACTGGTCACACCACCATTTTGTACACAGTACTTTTCAGCAGGTCCAGCCTACTTAATCTGCTCGACTTCTTCAAAAAAGTTACTGAAGCAACAGATGATGACAATCAGTGTATATCGCATATCTGGACCTCTCAAAGGCATTTGACACCATTCCATGATCAGGTATCACAGACAAACTCTCTCAGTTAAATGTTATGCCCTACATAATATGCTGAATAGCCAATGTGTTCTCAAAAAGAATGCAGGAATTAAGAATGGGTGCCTGTATCCCCTCCAAAAGGCCAGCCACTAGTGGAGGAGTCCAGCATTCAGTCTTTGGGACCCTCCTCTTTGGCATTTACCACAATGAGGTCAAAGCTAATGTTAAGGCTTTGTGCCTGATCAAGTCTGCAGATGACTACAGACTCTGTGTCATTATAAACTTCCTAGAGGACACCGAGCTCCTTCAAGAGACCCTGTCCCAAACAAATGCCGCTTGTGAAAAGCATGGACAAAAAAGAACTGCCAAAAACTGTATAATTGTGTCACTCCTCCTGTAACGGCCATATTGATAACACACCCCTTGAAAATAGATACTGTAGTTAGAGATCAGTGAACCTGTGTCAGCAATGAACAGTCCTTTAACTGCTATGTATCCACTGTTGTTAGGAAGCCTTTTTTTCATCTCACATTTTTTAACTAACTATATGATGTCCAAGTCCAGGTATGTAATATTGCCACTATACTCAGCACTCATTAGGCTGATCATTGGGTTTAACGACCCTTTTGGTACATACCTGACCAACTGTTTGTCACAACTGGAATGACTTTTCTCACTAAAAAAATCAAGGGTCTGAATCATAAACGCTATGTAGACCATCTGAAAGCCTTGTTCTTCCCCTCAGTATCATACAGCCTACTGAAGGGCTACTTCTGGCTTGTGTACAGAATCTCTGTAGACTTGGTTCGGTCAGATCTAGTACAGACTTGCAAGTCTAATAGCATCATAAACACTGTCTCATGGGATCTAAATGTCTTTTGCAAAATTAATCGAATTTGTTGGAGGGACAGGTATGTATCACAGAGAATACCAGTCCTGTGGAACCATTTTCAACTCCACATTAAGCAAAGTACTTGTCTTACTCTATTTAAATGTAATTTGGATAAATAGATAGGTAAGTGCAAATTCATCCCTGGTTTAATATAACAGTCTCTGTTGAATAGGGGAGACATATAAATGGCCGATATATCTTTGTTTGGTCTGTCTTTGAGTTATCCATATGTAAAACCATAAGGGCAAGTAACTACAATGGGTTTGTAAAGCCAGGCTTTGTAAGTACCTATGAAACTATGAACCAAGAGGACTGTGCACAGCAGAAGGGAACTATGGTACAAAAGTGTTGATCTTGCCAGGTGTTGTTAACACAGGCATAAAAGAAAGACAGACCCGCTGCTATTGAGATTGTGGGCCAGATGAGGTAGGATATGACTACCAGATGTTGCTCATTCCCATAAGATTGAGCTGCGGTTGGGTTGTGTTATACTGCTCTATAACAACAACCTGTGGTTTATATGGAGCTGACCCATGAGGAGTCTTTGGAGAAAGACTCCATGCAGATGTCTTCACTGCAGAAAGTCATGCCCTCCTTTCTGGTGAAAAGCATGTGTAAGGGACCCAGATACCAAGACAAGAAAGAAAGAGAGAGAGAAAGAGAGAGAGAGACAGCTGGAGGCATGACAGTGTTCTGTCAACTGAGTCCTAAGTGAGATACAAAATAAATCACCTGAGAGCCTTAACAGAAATCAGATACATTTGCCTGTTGTGAAGAGGGACTGGTGTCTGTGTTAGACTATAGGTGACTTTATTGTGGATGGAACCAATGAAAACATGAAGTAGGAACAGATCTTGTGTAGAATTGCATAATATGATGGACCCAAACCTGTGGATATACTGAAGTGGTTGCAACATTTGGGCCCGCATCTGGAAAAAAAAACTGTAGGGTGGAATATTTGACTTAATGAACTGGGTGAAATGAGTGGTTTGTTATTTACCTAGATAGTTGGATGAAAAGGCTGTTGCCATTTTTGCGATTATAAATAATATCCTTATACAGAATGCCATTATAAACAAAGCACACTAAACTCAAGTTAGTTGTCTGTACTATTTTGACTTGCTGCTCTTTCTCTCAATCACTATATATATATATATATATATATATATATATATATATATATATATATGGATCTACTTTTCTTTGTCAAAATGTCTTTATTTCGAAAAAGAAAAGTAGATGACCAATTACGCAAAAGTGCACTTAAACGAAAAAAAAATTTCGACAAAGAAAATTAGACCCATATATATATATATATATATATATATATATATATATATATATATATATATATACATAGTCGACTTGCTGTTTTCAAGTCAGCAGAATGTCAAACCCAAATCAGTTGACTACACTAAATTCGAGCATTTGGGTTCGACATTATGCAGTGGGATCATGGTTCAGTAAGGAAAAGGGATTAGCCCATTTCCTCACTGAAGTGCAATATTGGAGTTGTCATATTTAATGTGCAGGGGTGTGGGGGGCTGTGGGGTACAGGTGGGATATATATAATATATATATATATATATATATAGGTAGATATTGATATATATATATATATATATATATATATATAGGTAGATATTGATATATATATATAGATAGATAGATAGATGTGTGTGTGTGTGTGTGTGTGTGTGTGTGTGTGTGTGTGTGTGTGTGTGTGTGTGTAAAATCCATTTAAACTATGTAAAGGACTTTTGTACGGATCTTCTTTGGGGGGGCAGGTCCACCGTTGTGCTCTTTTCTTCCTGATGAATTCTGATGCAGTAGGTTTTAGGTTCATAAGTAAGTACTAGGCAATCAGTCTACAGATCATTTTAAGCCTAGCCAAAAATAATCATATTCAAAATTTCCCTTTATTCTCAAGGAGAGTAAGACAAGTTAGACCAGGAGAGGCTTTTAAAGATGGCTGCACATTGATTATCAGCTTAACTTCAGCAATCCTAATGTGAAAAAAAGAAACAGAAAGATGAGGGCCAGGAGCACTTGTCACTTTTAGTAAATTCAGGGAATGGCTAGTAAGTACACTGCCTGCATTCCAGCAAAGAAGACGTTAAAACACTGACTTGGAAGAATCTTGCAGGTGTTCAACAAAAAGCAGTTTAAACTCTAGGCTTGGTGGAAGACATGGCTTCCAGTAATCTAAATGAAAAATTAAGTCAAATGTACTCAGAGCTGATTAAAATAAACAAAACTTTGAAGGAGTAAGGCAACTCAAATACCAAAACCTTGAAAAAATGTAAGAAGCTTTAAACAGATATTGAAATGAGCTGATAAAACTGCAAAAATCAGAGAGTGAAACAAAGAAAAGGCTGGATGTGTATGAGATTGTTGAAGAACATGTTACAAAAAAATCGGTGGAATTCGGGGACAGAGAACATATGCAATATCTAAGATTTTCTGCTGTACCACAGAAACTAGAAGCAACAGACTATTAATTTTATGAAGGCAGATGTAAGCAACTGGACTGGTATTCTACAGCAGGAACTCTTAATTTAAAGAGCACATTCTGTGTATGCTCCATATCTGCCCATGAAAAAGTAGCTGTGACACCTCAGCACTGGCCCAGTAATCAAGGAGCCTCAATCCTCACTACTGGCAACACACTGGGAGGATGACAAGTACACACACAGTAAACTGCAATTTCCTTTAAGAGCACACAAATCACAGTCAATCTGAGGATGGTTTCTCCCTCTTTTTCCAGATTCCCAATAAGATTCTCTAGTGACACAGCTATAGAGATGAGATCTCAGCTGAGAGGCCAAGCCAAGATCCCCAGCACCCTCTCACTCCAACCAGTGCTTTGTGTCCCTGCCCAAATAGCTGGCAAGCACACACTTTGAGGTTTCATTTATAGACACACACACACACACACACACACACACACACACACACACACACACACACACACACACATGCACACACCTGGGAAAGGCTGCCACAGGTTTACTAGCTAAGCCCCCTTCTGCCCAGACTATTAGGTAGTTTTCACTGCCACCAGCCACTACTATAAGGCCCTTAATAAAGGGTGTCCAGTCTTACTGTGTAATGTTACTATTAATCCAAATGGTAGTTTGACCAAGAGCAAGGCTGTTAGGAGTGGCCTGCACAGTGTTACCAAATAGATATGCAAGCACTCTAAGAGCTTAAATATGTTTCACAAATATCAGCCACTACAAAATGTTTAAATAGATTTAATAATAAATAATAAAAGAAAAAGAAAATACTCAATAATCACAGTTATATCAGAGTTCAAAATTACAGGAAATATTTAAAACAACATTGCATGACAGTCTCAAATAAAAAAAGAAAACATCTATGCTTTATTTCATTATATTCTTAACTGCATCTAAGAAAAACTACTGTACCCTATACTTACTTGCTCATAGCAAGGAGGCAAGACAGATGTGAAAGTGGGTTTTCCAGTTGATGTTGTCAGGTCAAAGACAAAATACAAAATACCCAGTCTCTCTCTCTCTCTCTCTCTCTCTCTCTCTCACTCTCTCTCAGAGAGTTTTTAAATTAATATTTCAAATATTACTGCTGGGGTTGCTGGCAACATGACATTACTTCTTGTCATCTAACTATCAGTTCCCAGGCTTACGACCACTGATTTTAGCATCTATCTGCAAAAATACATAGACCTTAGATCTTTAGGCAAAAGGTGGAATTAGTAAAATAATTTACACTCCTCCACACGTAAAGACAATACAAAAAACTTATAGTTCTAGACATTAAGAATGGAAATCTTGGTGGGGTATTTGCTTTCCACAGATGAGACAATTGTTAACTTTTTCTGACATCAGTTAGAGCAAGAAAAAAGGATCCCCAATGGGGTACTTAGCTTTAGAAGACTTCAACTTCAATTCGGAAATGAAAACTCAGGTAGCGGCCAACCAGCACTCTTGTTAACTGCTTCTGCTTTGGGCTCCTTGGCAAGAAAGACTGATGTAATGGCATTGGCTGCCTGTTTTTATACCACTGATGACCTGACGTCAGTCCTGGCACAACAGCAACTGATGCAGAAATGCTAAGCCTCTGGTAATCAGTTCGACTGAGGGCTACCTCTGGCAAGATAACCCAAGTGTGATGACTGCAACAGTGAAACACGAAGAACATCTTCTAGTTCTAGACATTATGTCTCCTGTTGCATTGAAAATTAAAAATATCTCTTTTAGTCCGTGGTTATAAAATAATTTAATTTTAGCTATTTCAGTTTTGCAAGTTAACCTTCTATGTACCAGTTCCCACTGTTAAATCATATACATTTACACAGTTACAATAGTTTATATACATTTTTGTTCTTTTCCAGTAGGCTACACTGTGGATACATCTTTAATATGAGTGCTCTACAACATATCTCTTCAGCCCACATGTCTGTACAAACCAGCTTATATGATTTACAGTTCTAATACATTTGTAACACAAGCATATGAATCATGTTAGTATTCACAAATGACACATAACCATTTACAAAATTCCAGATATCTGGGCTGGCAGTACCTCCCTCTGTCACACTTATATATAAATCATATTAATATTCACAAATGACATATAATTATTTACAAAATTCCAGATAGCTGAGCTGTCAATATTTCCTTTTGTGACATTTCTCCCACCTTGAAAACTCAACCTAGTTTTTCAAGTGACCCTTGAGAACCACTGCTTGAGTGGGTTCAGCCTATCTGGGAATACCTTACCTCATTCCCTGTCTTGAGAGCCCATCTGTGTTGGCATTACTAACCCCACTGTGGTGCTGCACTGTTATATCATATGCCTGCAATGCTAGGCTCTACCTTAGTAACTTGGCATTTTGCTGGCTGGCTCTATGTAGCCATGTTAAGGGATTGTGGTTTGTAACTACCCAGTGAATTTCTTTCCATACAAATAAGGCTGAAGTTTCCGTAGTGCCCGCACTTTGGTTAGACATTCATTTTTTACAAATGCTTAGCATTCCTCCTGGCTGAGATATACCACTGGGTGCTCTTTTCCCACTGAGGAAAGCTGGCTGAGTACAGCCCACACCCCATGGTTTGAAGCATCCACCTGCACAACAATATTATTTGCTGCAATCTGGACTGGCTAGCACAGGGGGTCCTCCCAAAGCTCCTTTAAGCTTCTGGAATACCTGCTCACATGCTGGGGTCCACACTACCTTATTTGGCTTGTTTTTCCTTATCAGGTATGTGAGGGGAGAGCTATGGTACTATAATTGGGGACAAACTTTCTGTATTACCCTGCTGTCCTTAAGAATACTCTCACCTGCTTTTTGGAAACAGGAGCACGCCATGTCTGGATAGCTTCCACTTTGGCTTGTTCTGGCCTGATCTTACCACTCCCTACTTTATGTCCCAGGTAGGGGACCTCTGCTATACCCACCTGACATTTACTAGGCTTAATGGTCAACCCTGCCCTCTTTAGTCTGCCCATGCTGAAGGTGCTCTTGCCAGAAATGGCTGTAGATGGCAATATCATCCAGGTAAGCAAGGGCAAATCTCCTGCACCTGCTAGGATATGATATACCAGCCTCTGGAAAGTTGTTGGGGCATTTTTTCATCCCAAAGGGCATCTTTGTGAACTCATACAAGCCGAAAGGAGTCACAAAGGCTGACCTCTATCTAGCATTGGGAGTCAAGGGCAACTGCTAGTAACCCTTGGTAAGATCAGTAGTGGAAAAATACTTAGTCCCACCCAGCTGCTGTAGGGCTTCATCTGTTCTAGGCATGGGGTAAGCATCTGATTTTGTGTGACTATTTATTTTCCTGTAGTCCACGCAGAACCTGGTACTGCCATCCTTCTTTGGTACCAGCACCACTGGGGAGGCCCAGGGACTGCTGGACTCCTAGAATTCCCCTAGTTCCAACACTGTCTGTATCTCCTCCCTCAGAGTCTGTTTGACTCTCTTAGGCACCCTATAAGGAGCCTGCCTAATAGGCCTTAGGGGTACTGTCTCCACATGGTGCTGCACCAGGTTGGTGTACCCTGGTTTCGCAGTGAACATGTCCCCAAACTCCTGTAACACTGCTCGGATTTCTCAAACCTGGGTAGGGGATAGCTGCTGGGACATTGCTACCCCTTCCAGTGAGGTGTCAGTCTGAGCCTTCCTGAGATCAGTCACCAGATCTCCCTCAGACTCCTCCTGCCATCCACTGCAAATATTTAGCACCAGGGCCTCCCTATCATGGTAAGATTTCATCATGTTAACATGGTACAATTTGTGCCCCTGCCTCCTTCCTAGAAGTTCTACCATGGAGTTAACCTCACTTACCTTTCTTACCACTTTGAAGGGTCCCTTCCAAGCTGCCTAAAGCTTGTTGTGTCTGACAGGAATGAGAACCATTACCTGCTGCCCTACAGCATACTCTCTAGCTCAAGCATTCCTGTCATACCAGACCTTTTTCTGTTGTTAGGTTTCTGCCAGGTTCTCCTGGGCCGAGCCCATGTGCTCCCTGAGCCTTGTCCTGAGGTTTAGGGCATATTCCACAACAAACTCCTTGTGAGATTCACACTCACCCTCTTAATCATCTTGAATCAAATCTAGAGGTCCCCTCACCCTATATCTATACAATAACTCAAAGGGTGAAAACCTATGCATTCCTGGGGCACTTCCCTGTAAGCAACTAAAACATGGGGCAAATATTTGTCCCACTCCCTCTTAAACTGGTCTGCAAATATCCATAGCATGGTCTTGAGGGTAGAGTATAACATCTCAACCAGACCATTAGTCTGGGAATGGTAGGGGGGTGGCCTTTAGGTGTTTCACCCCACAATGCTCCCACAGACAAGTCAGCAGGTCTGACATGAAATTGGCACCTCTGTCAGTCAGTTTTTCTTTTGGGAACTTACCCTGCTGAAAATCTCTAACAAAGCATTTGCCACCTTTTCTACCTCAATGGAAGACAGGGCCACTGCTTCATGGTATCTGGTAGCATAATCTACTACCATTAGGAAATACTTCTTCCCTGGGGAACACGTAGTAATCTGAGGCTACACAATATCCATAGCTACCCTCTGGAATGGTTCCTCAGTCACAGTCAAATACATCAAAGGAGCTTTCACCTTGTCTCCTTCTTTACCTACCTTTTGGCACTGCTTACAGGTCTTGCAGTACCCTGTTACATCTCTGGAAATCCCAAGCCAATAAAAGTTTTGCATAATATGTCTTTTTGTATGCTTTATGCCCATATGACCTGCAAAAGGAATGTCATGGGCTATGGTTATGGCTATGGCTATGGGCACTACCAACTTCTGTATTCTCTCACCCTCTAGCCCTCCCTCAGGGGTCCAGTCTCTATACAGTAACCCTTTGTCCCAGTATACAGATTCTTCCTTCCCTTGAGAATCAGGTGCCTCACTAGCTACCTTCTTCAGGCCTTGTAATGTAGGGTCTGAGAGATGAGCCTGTCTCAACTCTCTCTTTGCTATCCTTCCTAGCTTCCCTTCCACAGGAAGTCTGGCATCCTCTGACAGAAGTGCCTCACTGTCAGCCTGGGCACTACTACTCACCTCTGCCTTTGCAGTCACTCTATCCAAAGGAACATCAGTACCTACAAGCAGCTGTAGCTCACCTTCAGTCTCACTGTTACAGGGTAGCTTCCTCCCTGAAGTAACCACCTCACCAGTCCTGGCTGCAAGTCTGTGGCCTGTCTGGGTAAACTGCAATTTCCCTTAAGAACACACAGAGATCACAGTCAGTCGGGGGCTTGTTTCTCCTTCTTTCTCCAGATCTCCAGTAAGACTCCTCACTGGCACAGCTATAGAGTTGAGATCTCAGCTGAGTAGCATAGCCAAGACCTCCAGCACCCTCTCTCCCCAACCAGTGCTTCGTGTCCTTGCCTAAGTAGCTGACACACACACACACTTTGAGGTTTGATTTATACACATATACACACACACACACACACACACACACACACACACACACACACACACACACACACACACACACACACACACACACACACACAGACACACACACATACACCTGGGAAAGGCTGCACAGGTTTACTAGCTATGGACCCTTCTGCCCAGATTATAAGGTAGTATTCACTACCACCAGCCTCTACATGTCAGCTACTTTAAGACCCTTAGCAAAGGGTGTCCAACCTTGCTGTGTAATATTACTATTAATCCAAATGGTAGTCTGACCAAGAGCAAGGCTATTAGGAGTTCATAGGTTCATAGGTTGGTACTAGACTATCGGCACTAGGGCATATACCAGCCTAGCCATAACAATTCCCTGGATATTTCTTCCCACAATATTTACTTCCCTGGACAATAGGGTGAATTTCCTATCTCCCATCCAATCGTCAAGGTTCTTTTGAAGAGGGCCAAGGAGGCACTCTGCTTGACATGTATGGGCTGTCTATTTCAGAGTATGGGGAGTCTCTGGGTCAGGAACGTATCCCTCCTGCATGTTTTGTTCATTGTGATGACAAGGTTTAGATCCCTGGAGTGTGTGGCTCTGAGGGATTGGGATTTCTTTAAGTGGAGCATGTCCAACAGATCAGGGTTTGACACAGCCTTGTATGTTAAGCAGAGATCGCCTCTGAGTAGACGATATGCCACAGAGTATAGCTGGAGTTTTTTTAGATGGTAAGAATAGGGCATCTGCTTTAGGCCTGTGATTCTTTTAGTGAGGTATTTCTGTGGCCTTTCCAGCTGTTGCAGATGTCTTGTGAGGTACATACCAAATGGGGCATTGTACTCTATAATTGGTCTAATGAGGGATGAGTACAGTGGGACAATGACCTCCTTTTTTTTGGATGAAAAGCTCTTACTGATGAGGTGTGCCACATAGAAGAATTTCTTGACTGTTGTAGCGATGTGGTTAGCGAAGGTGAGACCACTGTCCACTGTGTCTTTAAGTCTCTCATCACACTTTCAGTGTTTAGTGTACTGCCACCTATGTGATAATTCATGGCTATATTTTTTTTCCCAAAGGGGATAACTATACATTTCTTGGCATTAAGCTTGAGCCCATGGCTCTGGCACCAAGCATCTGTTTCTGTAATGCCCTTTTGAAGTATATCCACATAATTTGGGGATTCAATAATGGCTCCCAGTTTGCAGTCATCTGCAAACTTTGTTAGCCAGAGTCCCTTAGTGTTGGCCTGTACTTCAGAGAAGTAGATACCAAACAAGAGCGGCCCCAGGACTGAACCCTGAGGTACTCCAATTGTCAATTTTTTGGAGCTGGATTTGGAGTCAGCTACTTTTACAGTCTGTGTTCTGTCAGTAAGCCAGTTGGCAACCCATCGAGTGATGTAGGTGTTTATGCCCAGTTTAGTAAGTTTATCTATGATTCCAGAGTGGGGGATGGTGTCAAAGGCCTTTGTGAGGTCCAGCTAGGCTGTGTAGACCACCTTACCCTTGTCCACAGCTCTGGAATCTTATTTGAAGAAGTCAATCAGGTTCAGGAGACAAGATCGGTCCTTCACGAAACCAAACTGGGTGGGATCCAGTGTTTGAAGGTTGCCAATGTCTTTGTTTATGAGTTCCATGATAATATGTTCCATGCCCTTGCAGAACAGGCTCATCAGACTGATGGGGAGATAGTTCCTGGGATCCAAGGTGGATTCCTCCTTGTGGAGTGGGATAACTGTAGCTGTGTGCCACTCAGTGGGCACGAAGCCTGAGTTGAGGCTATGATTAAACATGACACTTAGGTGAAGTGCCAATTCATTTTGTAGTTCATGTAGTACACAGCCTCATCTGGTCCCATGGATGCTGTATTCTTAGCTTTGGAGAGTGAGGTTTCTACATGTGTGGCCATGATTACCAGAATTTGGCAATCCTTTGTTATTGAGATGGGCCCTTTAGTGGGTGAGGGGGGGGTAAAGTTGACAATAAATAGATCTGCCAGGATATTGGCAATATCCTTGGGATCAGTATATTTAATGCCATTCTGTTGTAGCTCAGAGCAGATCTGAGTATTGCCATTTAGATTCTTGACCTAACTATAGAATGCCTTGTGGTTGTCTTTGGAATCTTTGGCAATTTTATTTTCGTAACTAGCTTTGGAGGATTTTATGAGGGATCTCAGCTTCTTACTGAGTGGCCTGCACAGTGTCCCCAAATAAATATGCAATCAGTGTAAGAGCTTAAATTTGTCTTACAAATATCAGAAACAATGAAAGTGTCAGAAAAATATGTATTAGTGTATGTATTAGTTATATGCTTAGTGCATTTAAAGCTTGAAAAGGGTTAACACATTTGTTCTATTTCACACTGCATAAATCTGTACAAGTTGCAGAAAGCTTTCTAACCTTGAATTGTCATGAAATATGCGCAGCTATTGCTTATGCTTTTGGAAACTTACAAGGAAGCAGATCATTTCTGCTTGTGTCAGGAAAATAATGAATAGAACAATACCACTTGTATTAACATTATGAGACTTAGACAAGGAGTTCCGCTTGTGCTGTGAGAAAATAGACAGCTGCAGAAGCTATAGATAATCAGAACAAAGACTGCTGAAAATATGAACTGCAATCAGCATTTGCTTGTGCCTGAGTTAGAGAAGTACCTTGAAATGTAACACATGTATTAGAACTATACAATAGAAGCTTGTAACGGACTAGGGCCCACCAAGGCCAGGTTGTTTTTCTCAAAATGTTTTTCATAAATCCAATCATGTCAGCAGAAAATCTGAGTAACATCTGCTGTAAAACAATACTGAAAGTTGTGTTTGATTACGTCAGCCATAGAAGGCCATGTCTTGTAAAATAGTATAAGCATAGCATACTTCCTGTTAGTAGTTAGGCAAAATCCTGTATTTGCATGTTTTTGTCTCCTTGCAGCAAGTTATTAAATGTGCCTTAACTGAACCTTACGTGTATTGGTCTTTGAAGTTTTTTCCTTTGACAGATTGGTCCTTTGGACTGGAAATCCTCACTTCGCCTTGAATCAGATGGGCCAGGTGGCTTGAAACCGTACGGCGAAGAAACCACATAGGTTCTTCTTATTTGAAAAGCCCTCCGACTGAATTGTCATACAAAAGAGGCCAGCTACTTTCTGATCTGCAACTGAAGGATGGGTTTTCACGAACCAGGTGATCAATCATGAAGGCTCAGGTAAGGTGAATCTACCTTTTTTCTGTTTTAGATCAGGGACTAGATTTGTATTGTTTTTGTCAGGACTATATTATTATAAGTCAGGGACAAAAACGATTACTGTCTTGTCATAGATCAGGGAAAGAGAGCAGGTAGGCAGTCATTCTGAAGAGACTATAACAAAATCCGTGGTACCACATTAAAAATAAGGAGTTACGTAATTATTAAAAGGGTAGAACAGAATGGGTAATAATTGCACAAAAAGACCCCAAAATCCGCCGTTAACCAAAGACACGAAATACATGCAGTCACAGCATGCTGATAATATTAAATACTATTCAAAATGGGTTAATAAGTATGAATTTGATGGTAAATTAGAAAAGTCCTTGCTTGTTAAGCTTGTAAAACAGCTTAAAACCGATTCCAAAGGTCGGGTAAAAAAGCAGTGCCAATTAGGAATTCCTCAGGCACACAGGTAGATCGTAGGGAACAAAAAAGTAATAATTCAAAAGCAATGTTTTTAGATAAGGAGGACAATAACTTAGTAATAGCATCGGCCCCTCCACCTCCCTTACCAGAATATGAAGCAAGTGAACAAGTTAGTCTGCCCCCGCGATATCCTGCTGTTACCATAAGTAGAGACACTACAAAAGCAAAACCGTTTATTAGAGACCCCATCGAGACCAGGTCTCGAACACGGGCAGGTAATTCAAAAGGGGACATTGAATTATATCAAATGGGTAGAAATTCACGATCTATGAGTGAAGAAGAAATATGCCCACTTATAGAAGTGCCTAATCCTCAGACAGGGCAAGAAGGTCAGGACCCAACTATTCTAGTGTATAGACCCTGGACTCCAGAAGACATCCGGAAAGCCACTGAGGGAATGCCCCATCCAAAAGTTAATTTCAGAAAGTTCTTAGAAGATTTACAAGGAATGAGGCTGAGTTATAATTTAAACGGAGAAGAGGTAGAAAAAGTAGTCAGACAAATTGTGGGACCAGATTGGCACATGATTAGTGGTAACTGGAATCCCCATGATGCTGCGCTCAGGCCCCTCCCACATAGCAGCGCAGAGTTAGACAACAGTGTAAAAGGTCTTACAGACCGAATCTCTGAGAAATGGAAGCCTAGGGCAGACTGGACTTGCATTAATCAATGCATCCAACAAGAAGGTGAAACTATTGACAGATATTATGCCAGACTGTTAGAATGTTTCAATAACCATTGTGGAATGCAGGTTCCTGAAGATCAGACACAAGATTCCCCATATGAGCAGCAGCTAAAGAATGCATTTTTGAAAGGCAGCATTGCACACATAAACAGTTTTATTACAAAGCACATGGTAGATCATCATACAAGTAGGTTACAGTCATTACTTGAATATGCTAGGCATGCCGAAAGGCACTTTAATAGCAAAAAGAAAAAGAAAGCCCAAGTATTTTCTGTAGAAGATGGAGCAGAAGTTTATGTAGTACAGTCTGGGAAAAAGGGCAAGAGAAATGCCCAGGGAAACAAACAATCTGATCAGTGATCAGAGGACTTTGAAGGGCGAAAGAAAAGGGGTGACTGTTTCAAATGTGGTAAAAAGGGACACTTGGCAAGGGATTGCAAGAAAAACAAGAAGGCAACCACGGAAGACAAGGAGGGTGAGGACTGACTATATGATAGTCAGGAATCACTAGAAGGGGATAGTAGACAAATGACAAATGAGAATGTGATAGAGGGAGTAGAGGATGTGACAGAAGAAATAGAGGAAGTGCAGGAAGGTACGGATAGTGAAGAGAATGAAATATTGGATTTAGCTTTAGTCAGCTTAGAGCTCTATTTAGCAGACACAAAACCAGAAGTTACACTCCTGGTAGAAGGGAGGGAAGTCAAATTATTGTGTGACTCAGGGGCATCATGAACCCTGATACATCCCTCCAAACTGCAGAGAATTCAGAGTCACTTGATTACATATTAGTGAAAGCAGCTAATGGACAGCTGTATCGGGAGCCCCTCTCCCATAATATTGCAATAACTGATCCTGTTTCAGGATTGACCCAGAAAAGCAAAAGTGTTGTTTCTGCAAAGTGCCCAGTGAATCTCTTGGGCAGAGACCTTATGCAACTATTTGGTATAGCAGTAGTTCCGACTATGCAGGGTATGGAAGCACAGCAACAAATTGATACCTTTGCAGTGCAATCGGAGGGTGAAATGTTTTATTGGTACAGCCAGGACTTGGTTACGACTGGTCCAGGGGCAGTGACCAAAGAGTTGATGAACATAGCCATCAGCAAGTTCCCCTACCTTGACATTGATAAACAACATTTGTTGCACTGTACTCTGTATTATTGTAACACACCAGGACCTGATAAGGAATATGAGCAAGAATTGTTTAGAAATCATGCAAACAGATTGATATTATGTAATCTGTACTGGGACATGGAAGGGAACAGTGTAGCCAGCTGTTCATTGCCCCAGGAGTTCTTTGCACTCTATAAATCTAATCAATTACCACATGTTAGCTTAACTAAGGACAAGACTATAAAATGAGTAGACCTAGGAGAAAAAGTCACGAGATGGGAGAAGCGGACAGAGTTAGAACTGTCAGAACAGGGAATACAAAGGCAGAAGTTGAATTGGATAACTCAGACCCACCCAGCCGTGCACTTGCAATCTAGCGAGGACAGCTGATTAGCACTCCTATTAAAGGAGGAAGAGAATGCCTTACAGAATATACCAGAAACTCTCTGGTCAACAGGAAAGTCAGATGTAGGACTTATTCGTACAGTGGGACCAGTTACTCTAACTTACAGAATATACCAGAAACTCTCTGGTCAACAGGAATTCAGATGTAGGACTTATTCGTACAGCAGGACCAGTTACTATCACACCAAAGTCAGCATTTAGACCACAGAAAAGACAGTATCCCTTAAGAAAAGATGCAGAGGTAGGAATCAAACCTATTATAGCAGCTTTACTTAAGGAAGGGGTGCTGGTGGAATCTCCTGATTCACCATGTAACACACCCTTATTTCCTGTTAAGAAAGCGAATGGAGAGTGGCGTATGGTCCAAGATTTACAAGCTGTAAATAACGCAGTAATACCAGGGGCACCTACAGTGCCAGACCCACACACTCTGTTGAATGATTTAAAACCTCAACAGAAATATTTTTCTGTGGTAGATATCAGTAATGCATTCTTTTCGATACCGATACACCCTGACAGCCAATATTGGTTTGCATTCACATTTCAGGGGAAAAGGTATACATATACGCGACTACCGCAGGGATATTGTGAAAGTCCGATAATATTCTCACAAGAAATGGCAAGCAACTTGGCGGGATTTACCCCACCAAGAGGTAGTCAGATTTTACTTTATGTTGATGATATCCTGCTGGCAGTCCCCACCCAGCAAGATTGTAAGGAAGATACCATAGCGCTATTACAATTTTTAGCCACTGAAGGACATAAAGTAAACAAAAATAAACTGCAGCTTTGGAGAAAACAAGTTAAATACTTAGGATATGTAATATCCAAAGAGGGTAGGACATTAGATGAGGACAGAAAAGTAGCGATTTTACAAGCACCAAAACCCACTACCAAGAAGGAAATGATGTCCTTCCTGGGTATGACTAATTTTTGCCGAAGCTGTATTCCAAACTACGCCTTGGAATCTGCACCACTGACTAGCCTGATATATAAAAAGCCTATGGCAGCACAGGATTTGTTACAATGGACACCAGAAGCAGAATCTGCTTTCTGCAAACTGAAGCAGTTAATAGCGTTCTCATTAGTTTTAGGTTTACCAAATTATCATAAACGTTTTTTACAAACTGTAAATTGTAAGCAAGATTATATGACATCAGTATTAACACAGCAGCATGGGGACAAGCAACGCCCTATTGCTTATTATTCATCACAACTAGACCCAGTGGCATGGCCTTTACCCCACTGTGTACAAGCAGTAGTTGCAGCTGCAATGGCAGTACAGGCTTCGGCCTCAGTAGTTTTGTTCCACCCTCTCACATTGAGAGTGCCTCATGCAGTCGCAATTATTTTACTTCAAGAGAAGGTAGCATATCTTTCCCCTGCTAGGCATCTTTCCTGTATGACTATATTGTTGAGCCAACCTCATATGACAATTGAACAATGCACGACTTTGAACCCTTCTACCTTGCTCCCAACCCCTGCAGATGGCACACCGCACAGCTGTCTGCAGGCGATTGAGCAAAAGACACTGCCTAGAAAAGATCTTACGGCTGTCCCCTTGGATGATGCTGAGATGACATACTACATGGATGGCTCATGCAAAAGGGGTCCTGCAGGACAGAACCTAGTAGGATATGCAGTAGTTTCTGATACTGAGATTATAGAAGCGAAATCCTTACCACACAATTTATCTGCACAGGCAGCAGAATTGATTGCCTTGACATGGGCATGTACCTTAGCAAAGGGTAAATGTGTGAACAGTTTTTCTGACAGCCAGTATGCTTTTTCTACTGTACATGTATTTGCGCAACAGTGGAAAAATCGAGGAATGATAACATCTACTGGCAAACCAATCAATCATGCACGGTTTATTTTAGATCTTTCAGAATCTATTCAGTTACCTCAGAAAGTAGCTATTTGTAAATGCACAGCTCATACCAAGCAACAGGATAGGATTTCAAAAGGTAATACGAGAGTGGATACAGCTGCAAAGCAGGCAGCTTCAGAAGTATTTCATTTGAATGAGGAATTACAACCCTCTGAGATTTTAGACTTAGAAATGCTAAAGACAATGCAGACACTTACTATGCAAGTTGAAAAACGAAGATGGGTAAAACGAGGAGCAATTCTCGAAAAAGGGCTGTACATCTCTAAAGAGGGAAAACCGATATTACCATCTAATTTGTTTAGATATGCAGCTTTGTTGAGCCATGGGTAATGCCATGTCTCAACAGGGGGGATGGTACAACTGGTGAACCGAGTGTTCACGACATATGGATTCTTAAATTACTCTAAAAAATTTTGTTCGATGTGTCACGTTTGTAATAAACATCATGCACAAGGGGCATTAAAGAGCAAGCAAGGGAGTTTCCCTACACCACCCTATCCGTTTCATGCTATCTGTATGGATTTCATAGAATTGAACAAATGTGAAAATAAGAAGTATTGTCTTGTCATTGTAGATATGTTTTCCAGATGGGTGGAAGCCTTTCCGACTAAAAATCCAGATGCGGCTACCATAGCGAAAATTCTCATTAAAGAAATTATCCCTAGATTTGGCATTCCGGAAAGGATCTACAGTGACAACGGCACACACTTCGTAAACCAAACCATACAACAGTTAAGTAAAAATGTTGGTATTTCTTTGAAAAATCATTGTGCGTATCACCTGCAATCTGCAGGGCTAGTAGAGAGGCATAATGGGATTTTAAAGAGTAAGCTAAGGAAGGTAATAGAAGAAACACAGAGAAATTGGGTGCACTGTCTGCCCCTGGCACTGTTGAGCATGAGAACTGTTCCGAATGCAAAAAGATTGACTCCTTTTGAAAAACGATTTGGAAGGGCTTATTATATACCTCAATGGAAACCTCTCATGCCCGCAGACCAGGAAGCCAACAGTACACTAGCAGAGTACATGAGAAATTTGTTAAATTCTAAACATCTGTTGCAGTCAAATTCAGTTTCAGATAAAGAACAAACCAGACCATCAGAAGTGGCAGTGGCCCCTGGTACCTGGATCTGGGTGAAGACAACAAAGACAAAGAATTGGACATCACAAAAGTGGGAGGGTCCATATCAAGTGCTTCTGTCAACACCCACTGCAGTCAAAATCACAGAGCATGCCTCGTGGATCCACCTGACACACTGCAAATTAGTTAAAAACTTTGAACTGGACATCCAAACTTTAACACTTACCAGGCAATTAAATATGTGCATGCTGAGACTTTCAATGTTTCGAATTGCTGGATTTGCACAGCTTTGCCGACAGCATACGGGGGGTTATTAATGACTACAGTCCCCCTAGGGGTCAATGAGACCTGGGAAAACTTGATTTATGATACCTCAACCATTACATCACAAGATAAGATAGCATTGCACGTGTCTGTTCCACAGAAGGGAATGTGTGGTTTTATAAAAATGATACTGTTCAGGTGGGTTGGAGCAATTGCAATGTGACTGTTCCTTATAAATGTTACACTAAAGCTAACAATGCAGGTTCATATTGTAATACAAACTATGATTCATTTATTGGATTGGTGCACAAAACAATTAATGAAGTAAAACATAATTCTGCTCTTTATAAACAACTGTATAATTGATAGAAAAATGTTTTACACAGGGCAAGTGTATATTCATAGCAAAGTTACTACTAAAGTAGAGGACTGTTATTTTGTGTGTGGCAAAAAGGCATACAAATGGTTACCTGAGAATTGGTTCGGCAGTTGTTTTTTGGGCTACCTGGTTCCAGCCATACGACACACTGCAGTTTTGCCTCGAGGAAAAATTCGGAATGTCCGAGAAGTCATCAAGAAACCTGTAAATCCAGTGGGGCAAATTGATGCGCGTTGGAAAAACCATCATTCTGTAGGCAATGGACTGACACACATGAACTTGAGTGATAGTGTTATATCGTGGGCAGGCATATTACCAACATATGGAGCAGTGAAATCGATCTGGGAGCTGCGAAAACTGTCTAAGCTTCTCAAAGTGATGAGCAATGCAACTTTTTACGCTCTTGAATTGGTGACTGATGAACTGAATGCCATGAGAACTGTAGTGCTTCAAAACCGCATGGCTCTCGACTTCACCCTAGCAGCGAGAGGTGGTACTTGCGCTTTAATCCAAGAAGAGTGCTGTTCGTATATTCCTGACCATAAAAACGAGATAGACAATCATCTTGAGGTAATTCAGCAAGTGTCGGCCATTACCAAACCAGGCCCAAACCCACTGACGGACTTTTTCCAGAAATGGTTTGGGGGGTGGGGTACCATCCCAATGAATATCCTGATTACCATTTGTGTAGGAATGCTCCTACTGGGAGTATGTGTTTGCTGTGGCATCCCCTGCATGAAAAGACTGATTAAAGACCTTATAGACATATCAGTTTCTGAAACCTTATATCAAAGTACTGAGTTTGAAGAGCTGTTAAAAGACTGAAAATGCTTTCATAAGTTTAAATTGAATGACTCTCTTAACTGCAAATCCTAAGTGGGAAGAGGTTAGGAGACAAAAAACTGTTTATGCTTATTTTGAAAGTAGAATAAAAGTATTAAAAGGGGGGAAATGTCAGAAAAATATGTATTAGTGTATGTATTATTTATATGCTTAGTGCATTTAAAGCTTGAAAAGGGTTAACACATTTATTCTATTTCACACTGCATAAATCTGTACAAGTTGCAGAAAGCTTTCTAACCTTGAATTGCTATGAAATTTGGGCAGCTATTGCTTATGCTTTTGGAAACTTACAAGGAAGCAGATAATTTCTGCTTGTGTCAGGAAAATAATGACTAGAACAATACCACTTGTATTAACATTATGAGACTTAGACAAGGAGTTCTGCTTGTGCTGTGAGAAAATAGACAGCTGCAGAAGCTATAGATAATCAGAACAAAGACTGCTGAAAATATTAACTGCAATCAGCATTTGCTTGTGCCTGAGTTAGAGAAGTACCTTGAAATGTAACACATGTATTAGAACTATACAATAGAAGCTTGTAATGGACTAGGGCCCACCAAGGCCAGGTTGTTTTTCTCAAAATGTTTTTCATAAATCCAATCATGTCAGCAGAAAATCTGAGTAACATCTGCTGTAAAACAATACTGAAAGTTGTGTTTGATTACGTCAGCCATAGAAGGCCATGTCTTGTAAAATAGTATAAGAATAGCATACTTCCTGTTAGTAGTTAGGCAAAATCCTGTATTTGCATGTTTTTGTCTCCTTGCAGCAAGTTATTAAATGTGCCTTAACTGAACCTTACGTGTATTGGTCTTTGAAGCTTTTTCCTTTGACAGAAAGGTTTAAATATATTTAATAATAAATAATAATAAAACAAGAACATACTCAGTAAATTATCACAGTTACATCAGAGTTCAAAAACACAGGAAATATTTAAAACAACATTGCAGGACAGTCTCAAATAAATAAACATCTAAGCTATACATCACTATATTCCTAACTCTATCTAAGGGAAATTACTGTACCCTAGACTTACTTACTCATAGCAACACAAGACAGATGTGGTGAGTGGGTTTTCCAGCTAATGTTGTCATGTCAAAGACAAAATACAAAATGCCTAGTCTCTATCTCAGAGAGTTCATAAATTATTATTTCAAATATTACTTCTGGGGTAGCTGGCAGCATGACACCACCTCTTGTCATCCGACTATAAGTTCCCAGGCTCACAACCATTAATTTTAGCATCTATCTGAGAAAACACATAGACCTTAGATCTTTAGGCAAAAGGTGGAAGTAGTAAAATAATTTACATTCCTCCAGATTTAAAGACAATACAAAAAACTTCTAGTTCTAGACATTATGTCTCCTGTTGCACTGAAACTGAAAAATAACATCTCTTTTAGTACTTGATTATGAAATAATTTAATTTCAACTATTTTTTTCTGAAGTTTTGCAAGTTAACCTTCTATGTGCTAGTTCTCACTGTTAAAACATATACATTTACACAGTTATAATAGTTTATATACATTTCTGTTCTTTTCCAGTAGGGTCCACTAAGGATACATCTTTAATATGAGTACAACATATCTCTTCAGCCCATGTGTCTGTACAAACCAGCTTATATGACACATTTGTAACACAAGCACATGAATGTTGGTATTCACAAATGACACATAACCATTTACAAAATTCCAGACAGCTGGGCTGGCAGTACCTCCCTCTGTCACACTGCTATATAAATCATATTAATATTCACAAATGGCATATAATTATTTACAAAATTCCAGATAGCTAGGTTGACAATATTTCCTTTTGTGACAGTAGCAAAAACCTGTATTAGTAAAGATGCAAACTTACCAAAAAAAAAGAGTTATTCTTTACAAAAACTATGACAGAAGGAAAAATTATTAAAAGTTAGAGACAGTAGAGTGTTTGCATAAAATGATTATTCACTGTACATCAGCCAGGAGAGAAACAGATTTATTTCAGCAATAAAGGAATTTTAAGAGGCATGTGTCAGATTCATGCTGCTGTATCCAGCTGTCTTCAGAATAATTTTCTCCTTGAGGATGAAAGTCATTTTTGATACAGAATAGGCTAAGGAAGTAAATAAAAAAGTTTGTCCAACAAAAAGTGCACCATCAAGCAGTAGTGACTCTGCTTCTCATTCTTTTGATAATAAAGCACACTGAGAGTCTTTGCCAATGAAAATCTTTCTACTGTTCTAAATGAAAATGCTTAAGACAGAGAAAAGCACAGGAGCTGACTAGAAACATGAGAGACAGAGGAAAGCTCAGAGGTTACTAGAAGCATAGTGAGCACCTTAGAATTGATCAGATGGAGGTGAACAGGAACAGACCAGCAACATGGACATTAGTGACCAAATGTGTGAAAGCAAAACAGACTCTGAGAGAGGAGATACAGGAAAAGTTGAAAGAGTGGACTTTTGTTGACTGTTAAACTTGTGGAGAACTGAAAGGCATCAGCCTCACTTCATCTCAGCCAGTCTTTGGAAGGACACTGAGAGAAGGTGAAGAGAAAGGAGAAAGTTAACTGCAAGTAAAATGATTAATGTTTTTAACAGTGTTTCTATGAAATGTTTCATGATATAAATTGCATGTTTTATAGTAAAGTATTTTTAGTTGTTCTCGTATGTGATAAAGATACTAAAGTAAACAGATGGCTGTTCTTCTCTTTCTTTCTTCTGTTTTCTTAGTATTAAGAAATGAAGGCATTGCAACCCAAACAGAGAAAACTGGCTAGACAAAAGCATGTTTAAGTTAGTAAGCTGTAATTCTGAGTTGTTAAGGAGAGAGATGGGTTGTAAAATATCACTGGTTATAACATATGTACAGCTGAAATGATAACAAGTGTTAAGCAGAAACAAGTAAACAAGAGAACCCTGAATACAATTAAATATTTTCCTTTAACAATAAATATTTCAGGTTGAGTTTAGAAGCCTGCAGCTAAGGACTACATTTTTTTCTATTGCATTTCCATAAAGACAAGCTGATAATAGGGCAAAAAAAGCCAGAACACTTCTTTTTTTCAAGGGTAAAAGTTAATGTTTTCTGAAAGCATGCATTTTGTTTACATCTGGGAGGGATATAAAGATAAAACACAACAGGCACCAAATAGTATAAGTAGAAGCACAGGCAATAGCATGTGTCTTAGGATGGATAACCTCAATTTTAGGTTAATTAAAGCCTATGTTTGCAGCTGTCTGTATGGGGCAAGTTTTCCTACTGGGGGTTACACTTCATTATTTGAAGATACACATGGTTATGTGTGTTTGTATTAATTTAACAGGTAATGGGGTGTGCTGTGGTGTATTTTTTTTGTTTGAGGGTTTTGATTAAAACAAAAAGTCTTGTAAAATGTGACATAGGTGCCAATGTTGATGTTAAGGAAAAAACTGTATAAAAGATTAGTCTACCAAACAGCAGTGGGTACATCTATCACAAAAGCTGGAAACAGACATTTAAAAAACTGCCATATATAATAGGTAGAAATAATTATTTCTTATCATAATGGTAACATTTTTCATATTATCTTGGGATGTGAATGATCTCATAGGTATACAGAAAAAGGGGCTACTGGTAATGGAAGAACATTATGCTGGAATGTATTTATTGTCCATCTAAACCTGCTATTATGGAGCTTAAAACATTTGGGAGAAATAACAAGAAAAATAACTAAAGATCTGTAGAGGTTTTAGGGATATTTCAGAAATTTTTATTATAATCTGTATAAAGCAGAGAAGTGGGGGAAATCAAGAAAAAAGCACACATGGAAATACTTATGGAAGACTTAAATATGCCAAGGTTAGAGGTAGAAGGGGATCAATAATTAACAGCTAAGATAGGAGGAAATCAAATAAAAATGGTGATGTGTAACCAAGCTGCAGGAAAGTTTCCTGGAATAGATGGTATTCCTGTTGAAGGTTGGAAGGTAGGAGGGAAGGAAGTGATAAATATCTGGAAGGTTTTGTTTAACACTATTTTAAAATGAGTGGAACATCAACATCCTGGAAAAAACTGTGGTAGCTGCAATACCTAAAGACAGTAAAGATCCTTTAGCTCCAGCTCCATACAGGTCCATTTCAATTGTAAACCATGATTATAAAGTGTTTATGTCTATAATGGCTAAAGGAATGACAAAGGTGTGGCCAAAATTGATACATATGGATTAATGTGGTTTTGTGGAGAGGATGCAAACATTTCACTACATTAACACGTACTTCACAATATGAACAAAAGATGATTGATTTAATAATTGGCTTAGTTTCTGGTGTCATTCTAAGGGGTGCAATATTTGTCAGCATGGAAGGAGATGGCCAACAGACCACGCTGCTTTGCCAGGGATGGCCTGCACGTCTCCCCTCTAGGCTTTCAAATATTAGCTAAAACATTGTTTTCCCCTATGGTGCCTTTTTTAGGCAATGCCAAACTGAAAGTACTTCCAACATAGCAAATCAAAACCAAGAACATCTAAAGGTATTACTGCTCAATGCTAGGAGTCTAAACAAAAAACTCCACTCCCTATGAGCTCTCTTTACCCTAGAGAATGCTGATGCCTGTGCAGTCTCTGAAACATGGTTTAAAGCCATGGAGAGCACACCAACCGCGCAAGGTTATAATGTCTTCCACACGTTTAGACTAGCTATTTCACAGGCAGGGACTAAAGGTGGAGGTCTCTCTGTTTACATCAAAAATAAATGTACTTCAAGGCTGGTCAAACAGGACAATGCACTTGAGCTGCTCCATGTTCAAATCACCAGAGGTAAAATCTAATACCACTTCCTTGCAACCTATAGGTTCCCCTCTATGACCCAGGAAACACATAGCATGTACTCAAACTTATTAGAAACACTAATCATCCAACCCAATACCATATTCATGGGTGACTTTAATTACCCCACTATTATCTGGGAATCCTATACGATAACAAACATACATGCACAGATTTCTGGATTTTGTAAACACAAACTTCCTGGACCAGATAGTCAATACACCAACCAGGGGTGCAACCATACTGGATCTGGTCCTCAATAATATAGGTGACTGCTGCACACCCCCTACTGTAATGTCTTTCCTGGTAAGATCAGATCCAGGAATTATTCTAATGCTAACCTCCTGCTATTAAGTGAGAACTTGGCAAAATGTCAAGCCCCCATAAACCCTGAGAACACTTCTGCCTATGCAAGACTGTTCACAAAAGCCTCATTCAAGCATGTTAATAGCTCCATAGAGGCAGCTTTTCCCACCAGGAAGAAGTACAGAACTAACTCAAAAAACAAGCCACCCTGGTGTAATCACAAAATCAATATTCTGTATGACAGGAGGAAGAAAATCATGGCAAAAATTAGGAGGTGCAGCACCCAGCAGGCTAAAAGCATGCTCATCAAACTGAACAACTCAGAGGACAAATAAAGTCTACCAAATTCAAATATGAGGTATGTTTGGCCTCCCAGGCCAAGGACAACCAGAAAGCATTCTTTAGCTATGTCAGCAGCCTCAAAGGCAATACACAATTGTGTGCAGAGCTCATTGTAAATGGAGCAACCTATACTGAGTCAGAAGATATAGAAAACCTCCTGGTTTATAAATTCAGCTCCAATTTTACCCTCTCCCACCCTCAATCTTCCCTCAGGAAATATCATCAAATATAACTCCCCCATACTATCACTAGGGAACAGGTCTTTAATGTTCTCTCTAAAACCAAGAGCACTACATTAATGGGTCCAGATAATATACCAGGATGCCTTCTAAACAGCATGAAACATGACCTATCAGGGCCTCTGGAATTACTATTTAACTGTAGCCTCCAAACAGGTTTCATGCCTCATGAATGGAGAACAGCAACAGTCATCCCTCTGAACAAAGATGGGCCATCTACAGACCCTGGAAACTACAGACCCATAAGTCTTACTAGTCTTATATGTAAATCCATAGAAAAAATTATCATGGAGATAATCAATAGAGATATAGTAACCCTCCAGACACTGGACCCACCCCGTTTTGCTGTCGTCGAGGGCAGGTTATGCCTACTCAACCTGGTAGATTTCTTTGAGAAGGTCACCAAAGCAATAGATGAGGGCAAAATCATTGACATTCCCTACCTTGACCTAGCCAAGGCATTTGACACAATACCTCACTCAGGTATTGTTGACAAACTCAAGAGGTTAAGTATAAACCCATATTTCACCCAGAGGATAACCAACTGGCTCAGAGACAGGACCCAGGAAGTTAGAACTGGGGAGTCCACCACTACAAAGAGGTCAGTCACAAGTGGAGTCCCCCAGAGATCAATCCTTGGACCACTCCTTTTTGGCATTTACTTCTCAGAAGTCAAGGCCTATGTCATTGGCATCTGGCTGACTAAATTTGTAGATGATTGCAAATTAGGAGCTGTCATTGAATCTCACTCTGACACCAGTGTTCTCCAGGAGGGGGCTGAAACAGACAAATAACTGGTGTCAGAGCCATGCACCAAAACTAAATGCCAAGAAATGCATAATAGTATCCTTTGGGAAGTCATCCATCCCTGGTAACTATCATATTGACAACACACCCCTTAGAGTTGACCCAGTAGTCAGGCACTTAGGAACAAACATAGATAGTAATCTAGCCTTTGATCATCATGTGTCTACAGTGGTGAGGAAATCATTCTATGTTGTGCAACGTATAAACAATGGTATGGCATCTAAGTCCAAGGAAGTTGTTGTTTTACTGTATTTGGCATTTATCAGACCAATCACTGAGTACAATGCCCACTTTGGTAAGTACCTAACCAGACATATCCAACAATTGGAATGGCCACAGAGGTTCCGCACTAAAAGAATACAGGGCATAAGTAACATGTCTTATGCAGACTGCCTCAAGGCCCTATCCCTGTATTCTGACTTCTACAAGGTTTTGAGGGGAGATCTATGCCTGGCATACAGGGCATTGTCAGACTTCACACTGATGGACCTTCTGCATATCCACAAAACAAACAGCACAAGAATAACCCATTCTAAAGACTTAAACCTTGTCTGTGATATAAATAGGTTCATAGGTTCATACTAGGCTATCTGCCCTGGAGCATTTATAAGCCTAGTCCGATTGTGTTTGGCTTACGCCACCCCTTGATTTGAGTATACTGTGCCCTTTTTAAAGTTTAGTTTACTGTGCCTCTGTCTAATAGTGACACGGAAGTAATCCCTGGGACAAACCTATGATCTCCCATCCACTCATCAAGATTCTTCTTGAAGAGAGTCAGTGAGGTGCTCTGCCTAACATGAATTGGAATTCTATTCCAGAGTGAAGGGAGCCTCTGAGTTATGAATCTGTCCCTCCAGCATGTTCTATTTATTTCTGTGCTAAGGTTCAGGTCCCTCGAGCACGTGGCTCTAAGGGATTTAGATTTACTGAGGTGGAGCATGTCCATTAATTCTGGGTTGGACATAGCTTTATATGTCAGGCATAGATCACCTCAAAGTAGGCGGTATGCAACTGAGTAGAGCTGGAGTTTTTTTAACTGAGCAGCATATGGCATCTGTTGGAGTCCCTTGATTCTCCTGGTGAGGTACTTTTGGGGTCTTTCTAATTGCTGCAGGTGTCGGGTAAGGTACATCCCAAAGGGGGCATTGTATTCTATGATGGGTCTGATGAGGGATGAATAAAGGGGCACGATTACCTCTCTTGATCTAGATGTGAATCCTTTCATGATGAGGTGGGCTATGTAGAAGGTCTTTCTAACCACTTTGGCAATGTGGTTGTCAAAGGAGAGATTGCTATCAACTTGGGTCCCCAGATCCCTAATTACTTTCTCTGTACTTAATGGGTTACCACCTAAGTGGTAATTTGTGGGCACATTGTTTTTGCCAAAGGGTATGACTATACACTTTTTGGCATTTAGCTTTAGACCATGGCTCTGGCACCAGTTATCCATCTCTGCAAGACCTTTTTGAAGGATATTTGTGTCAGCTGGAGAGTCAATTATGGCACCCAGTTTGCAGTCATCTGCGAACTTGGTGAGCCATAGTCCTCCCACATTGGCCTGTACCTCAGAAAAGTAAATACCGAACAAGAGAGGTCCCAGGACAGAACCTTGTGGGACACCACTTGTGACCAGTTTTGTGTCTGACATGGCTCCAGCAACTCTGACTCTGTGGGTTCTGTCCTTGAGCCAGTTTGCAACCCATCTTGTGACATAGGGGTTTATATTTAGGCTGGATAGCTTATCTATGATGCCCGAGTGGGGTATCATGTCAAATGCTTTTGCGAGGTCCAGATAGGCTGTGTGGACTACCTTCCCTTCATCTATGGCCTTGGTGACTGTTTCGAAGAAGTTGACCAGGGTCAAAAGGCAGGATCGGCCCTTGACAAAGCCAAATTGGGTAGGATCTAGTGTCTGTAGGTCCCCAATGTCTTTGTTTACGAGTTCCATGATGATCCTCTCCATAGCCTTGCAGACTAGGCTAGTCAGGCTTATGGGGCGATAGTTCCCAGGGTCCACAGAAGCGCCACCTTTGTGGAGTGGGACCACTGTTGCTGTATGCCATTCTTTGGGCACATATCCTGTAGTGAGGTTGAGATTGTACAGCAGTTTTACTTGAGGGATTAGTTCTTCTTAGAGTTCATGTAGGACGCAACCCAGGACGCCATCTGGTCCCATGGAAGCAGTGTTTTTTGCTTTGGAGAGGGCGGCCTTCACCTGAGCATCAGAGATGTTTGGGAGGCTGCACTCTGCCGGGATAGATACTTGCTCTTTTGAGGGGGAGGGGGTGGAGAAGTTTGCACTGAACCTGTCTGCCAGGATATTGGCGATGTCTGTGGGTTCAGTGTATTTTTTGTCACTTAGAATCAACTCAGAACCCAGGTTCCTAAAATAACTGAAAAAAGCCTTATGATTGTCTTTAGTGTCCTGTGCAATTTTTCTCTCGAAGCTGGCCTTGGAGGATTTTATGAGGGATTGTAATTTTTTGCTAGTACTGATCAGAGATGCCTTCCTTTTTAGGGATTTTGCTCTATCATGTAGTAGCTTCCTCCTTTTGTTGTACAGTTTATTTATGGCTGGGGTCCACCAGACTGGACGCCTGCCTTTAGATGATTGGGTCTTGATTTTGTTTGGGATAGCATGATCCATGCATTCCTGGAGATGTCCGTAAAATGCGTTTATATAGGAGTAATGCTCCCAGTCTATGTTTGGGTAGTTGAAGTCGCCCAATATAATGGTGTTCGGAGAGATCTTCATGTTCTCCAATGTTTTCAGGAAAGCCGAGTGGGATTCCTGACTTTGAGAGGGTGGTCTGTAGGATGCTATAAACTGAAAAGCAGTCTTGCCCACTGTCAGATGCACATGGATGGTCTCCGATACTTCATGCAATGCCACTAACCTGGAGGTGTGGATATCCTTGATAAATATGGAAACTCCCCCTCCTTTTGTGGTTCATTCCAGGTTTTGGGTCCGAAAAGCAAGATATGAGGTATAACCTGGTAGTGCTGGGGTGCTCTCTGGAGCCTTGAACCAGGTTTCTGTCACTGCACAGATATGGATGTTCTCCATACTGAGGAGAGCTTCGAGTGCATGCATCTTGAGGTTAAGACTTCTGGCGTTTAGCAGCATTACCCTTAGTTTCTTGTTCTTTGTGCTGTCTATGGAGGTGGGTTTGACTTTTGAGCCTTGCCTAAAAAAGGCACTATGGGGGTGGCAAGAGCCTTTGCCAATATCCGAAAGCCCAGGGGTGACAGGTGCAAGCCATCCCTAGTGAAGCAACGTGGCTTGTCGAGCATGTCATCCCAGGCTGACAGACACTGGATCCCCTTTAAATGACACCAACATTTTAGCCAATTGTTAAAATCGATCATTTTGTCTTTATACTGTGGCATCATTCTAGGTGAGGGTAAGATGCTGCTCAAGGTCAGGGTCATACCGGCCTGGGCTACATGATCAGAGAGCTCCTCTATGTCTCTTTTCATGTAGTCGAGGGAGGTACGTCTCAGGTCATTCACGCCAGCATGTACAATGACTGAGTCATATTTGTATTTGCTTTGGAGTGACCTGAGTGCTTGCATTATGTGGCGGATCCTAGCACCCGACAGGCAGCTCACTGTGACCTTCTCTTTATTCAGCCTGGTGAGTGGGACGTCAGTGTGTCTGACAATAGAGTCACCTATTACAAGAGTATCAGGTGTGTTATTCAGCCTTAAGGGCTGTGACTGCTTGGCACACTGACTTTGTGTGCTATGTGTTGTACGTGTTTTGTTTTGGGGTAGCATTTGCTTGGATGTCTGCTTTGGAGGTCTCTGTTGCTTAGGTAGATTTTTGTTTAGAGCCTCCGAGTATGTTTTTGTGTTTTTATGTGTTTGGTTCGCTGTTGTGGTGGGACTATGTGATACTGGAATTGTGTTGTGTGAGGTTACCTTCTCCTCCTGACTGGTTACACCAGTTTTGAGATGAGAGAGCTCAGCCTCCAGTTTGGCTATATGGTTGCATCTCTCACATATATTTGAACCTGTTTGGAGGAGGAGAGGGTTGTTCGTGTACATGGGACAGTTGTAACATTGCCTCAAAATTCCCAGATTCACCAGCTGGACTGGAGGGGAAACCATTGACTAACCTTTGGACATGCTAGAGTAATATAGGGAACTGAATTAAAATGGACCAATAGGGGACAAGGTAATCATAGAGAGTATAAGAGTAAGTAGTGCTTATGGTTTATTAGTGCTAACTTGTAAAATTACTTATTTGGACCAGTGAAGGGCCTTAGAATGAGAATATGGTGTTTAATTTGAGAGACAGAGCAGTTCTAAGGGAAAAAGTGAAATGCAGACTTTGTGGAGCCAGGAATACTTTAAACCCAATTAGGCGGCGCTGCCCGATGTTGCGCTATGCGCAAAAACACACAAAACGGCGTAAAAGAGGGTTTTAAGAGAGGGAGATCAAGGAGTTAGGAATTGTTCCAAAATGGCCAATAAAACTACAGTTTCAAGGCAGTAACCACTCCCACAGGGGCAGGCAGGCTGCTCAATGTTTATCACTGCCACTGATGAACACAGAGACTTCCCTTTAGCCCAAGCAAACAATGGCCTTCAAGAAACTTACAAACAGTTCAGAACAGCAAATCTGTAACTGAACTTTTTTAAATCTCAGAAAAGTGGGAAAAAAGCAAGATTTTTGTTTTTTGTTTTTTTAAGGAAAGCAGAGGTTCACAAGTATCAACAAGTTAGAACAGTGCAGTAAATGACCCCACACTTGAGTGCTAGGCCAGAGACAGATAAAATGCAAGTTTTAAGAAAAAAACGATTTTAAAAATAAGTGCAGGCAGGAAACTCAGTAATCAGCTCTAGGTTGTGTTCTAAATACAGTTACCAACACAGAAATCAAATTTAACAAGCCAGAAAATGCTCAAAAGTAGGCGGCAATACAGAAAAACTTAACAAATAATCTGAAGCAAAATACTTAAAATCTCAAAAGTGGCTCCTTTCTTCTCTCAGTGTTTTCTCCTCTTGGTGGGTGCTTCACCAACAGCCAACAAGTCCAAAAAGATGCCAAAACCACGAGGCAATCGGGTTTTAAGAGAGGAAGATCAAAGAGTTAGGAATTGACCCAAAATAGCCAATAAAACTACAGTTTCAAGGCAGTAACCACTCCCACAGGGGCAGGCAGGCTGCTCAATGTTTATCACTGCCACTGATGAACACAGAGACTTTCCTTTAGCCCAAGCAAACAATGGCCTCCAAGAAACTTACAAACAGTTCAGAACAGCAAATCTGTAACTGAACTTTTTTAAATCTTAGAAAAGTGGAAAAAAGCAAGATTTTTTTTTTTTTTTTAAGGAAAGCAGAGGTTCACAAGTATCAACAAGTTAGAACAGTGCAGTAAATGACCCCACACTTGAGTGCTAGGCCAGAGACAGATAAAATGCAAGTTTTAAGAAAAAAACGATTTTAAAAATAAGTGCAGGCAGGAAATTTAGTAATCAGCTCTAGGTTGTGTTCTAAATACAGTTACCAACACAGAAATCAAATTTAACAAGCCAGAAAATGCTCAAAAATAGGCAGCAATGCAGAAAAACTTAACAAATAATCTGAAGCAAAAAGGTCATGCTGGAGAGATAAGTATGTTTCCTCGAGACTACTCTGTTTATGGAACAGGCTCCCCATCCATGTGAAGCAGAGTTCCTCCCTAACCCAATTCAAGTGCAGCTTGGACAATTGGATGGGAAAGAGGAAATTCATCCATGGTTTTTTTACCTATGTTTCTAATGGACACAGGTAACCTGTAAATGGTTCATCTCCCAGGCCTATGCTTAGACTTATCAATGATATCAGAACTTGTCAGAGATTTGGGATGCATGGCTAGGCTTAAAAAGGCCCTTGTGGTCATTAGCCTAGTAAATACCTATAAACCCATGAACTGAAAAACAATGATCCAGATGGAAGCAGAATGTAAGAAAATACTGCTGTTGGAGGGTTTTGATGCAGAGAAAAAAAAGCCATACAGTAAGGTGGTATTTTTATGAAAGCCTTTGCATTTTTGATACAATAATAAGGTTAATTAGGAGGATATATGCAGTATCAGTGGCAAAAATCAGAGAGGGAGGGTTCCTCACTGATATGTTGTGTCTGAACAGAGGAACCAGGCAGGGGTGTCCTCTCTCCCCTTTTTTATTAGTGTTACATTTAGAACCATTGACAAAGAAAATAAGGAACTCAGAAATGAAGTTAGGGTATAATTGGCATAGCTTTATTTACAGATGATATTATTTTGTGCCTAACAAAACCAGAAAATGACATCTCAGTGTTGTGGAACATTCTGAGACAGTTGTAGTTTTTTTTTTTTGGGGGGGGTAAAATTAATGATGATAAAACAAAGACTATAGCTGTAAAGTACCCAATCATGAATTAGTTCAACAATACCCATATTTATGGGGACATGATTAAATTAAGTATTTAGGAGTACTGGTTAAAAAGTATTCTGTTGAGGCAGCTAAGGCTATGTTGGAAGACACTAATCAAAAGATAATGCAACAACTGATGAACTGGAAGCTCTTTCTAATGAATATGGGTAGCAAGATACAAGCAATAATACATTTTTCGTCCCTTTAGTTTTACACATAGGTCAGGCATGTTTTTATCATCCAGAAGAGAAGTTGTAGATAGTAATTAATAAAGAGGTGAATAATTTTATCTGGGAGGGGAAGAGGGGAAGGGTCAAGTGAGATATGTTGATCCTTTCCAATAGAACAAAGAGAGGTATGATTAGCTGATTTGAAGGGATATTTTGGAGGTACACAGTTAAGGCTCTTATGCATAAGACAAGCAGCAGAAAGCTACAGTTTAAAGTGGAAAGGGATGATGATGATGCATGGTGAAAATTTAAGAAATAAGAAAAACAGAGGAATTTTGGACACAGATCCTTAAGGAGAGTAACAGCAGTCATATAGAATATTATATTCATAAAGTAACAGAAAGTATTCTAAGAACTAAGCCAACGTGAAAATCGAGAAAGGAGTTACTGCTGATGAGGATCACTGAAATGAAGGGTACAATGAATAGACTGGAGGAAACTGGCAAAGCAGCCAAGGTATTAGGATTAAATAAATAGAGTGGGAAAAGTAATAGCATAAGAAATAGGCCAAGAAGGCATTTGAACTGTAGGCTAAAGATTGCCCTCCCTATCAGGGATATCAGAGTGTAGGCAAAGAGAAAGGGATGGGGAATCCTAAATGAAAGACCTGCACTGGTTGAGTTTGGGATAATTGTAGGGCATAGAAAATATTTCACAATAATTATAGGAAGTCAAACAAGATTTGGAAGAGAGAATTACAAAGAAATAATAGTAAGACGTGTAGGGCTGCCAAATATGCAACTAAATCTAGAAGATTTAGGATTTTTGCCTGGAAGTATTTGCTTGGATACTTTTATACCCCAGGCAGATTCCAAAGAATGTTTTCCTCAGATAGATGTCAAATGTTGGAGGTGCAATGGGGAAGAATGATGCACCTCAGAGCATAAGTTCTCAGAATGTAATGAGTTTACAGACTTTAAAAATTTCCTACAGAGTATTCTGTCATGGATACTCGAATAAAAAATACGTGCAACTAGGAAATTATTACTTTTTTTAGCTAGAATACAGGATCAGAATTTCCTAGACATAGCAAAGCTCTGTCAAGTTTAATTCTTGTGGCTGCCAAAAAAGTAATTACTAGAAAATGGAAATCAAAGTCTAAACCAACCATAACTGAAGTAGTGAATATTGTAACAGAGATAAAATAACAGGACATGAGATTTTTAGAAAAGGGTAATGATACATAACATAGAAAAAATGAAAGTAGTGGGAATAATACATGAAGGAAAATGATTTGGCAGAGAAATTAGGTTTATGAGTAGGCAGGAATTGAACAATTTATGTAATGTTGCTTTGATTATATGATATATAGCAATATATGTGATGCACAATGTTTGCAAATGTGAACTTGTTAACTGGTTTTGTTTACTTTTATATAAATTTAAGCTTGCATATGTCACATAGGATAATTCAATAAAGGTATTTTTTTAAAGAAAATAAAAATTAGACCAGGAGAGAATTGGAGGATGCCCATCCAGTTATCTATGTTTACCTTGAAGGTGACAAGGATGCTACTCTGCTTGACATGTACTGAACGTTTGTTCCAGAGGTGAGGGATACTTTGAGATATTAATCTTATTTTTCTGCTGATGAAGGGTTACTTTGTTTAACTGAGTGTATCATATACCATTAGTTCTGCAAAGGAATAGAAGATCAAATAGGTTTGGATCTTTCATGGCATAAAAAGCTAGGCATAGATCTCAGTGGAGGAGTCTGTAAGAAACTGAGTACAGAGAAAAAGCTGCCTGTCTTTCCTGAGAACTAACATTTTTGTGGCCACTGATCTTTTTAGTTATGAATATGTGAGGAATACATGCATACATACATACATACATGCATACATACAAAAATTTCAAGCACAGGCATATATGCCCTTCTAGCCTGCCAATATACCAAAACACCTCTTCCCATAATAAGTATCCAGACTGTTCTTAAAATATTTAAACTAGTACTTGCTTTAATGTAATTTGGTAGTCTGTTCCAAGCATCAGCTACTTTGTCATAGAACAAATTAGTACATTTCTCATTCCTGTAGAATCTTCTACATAGGTTGTCTGAAGATTCCCTAGTACATGTTGATAAACCCAAACATTCCCAGAGGTAGTTCCCTAGTACATTTTGATAAACCCAAACATTCCCAAAGGTAGTTGTCTCTAAACGCCCTATATATGTGAATAGGATATCCTCTAGATATCTGCAAGAGACACTGTACAAGTTCATATATTTTATTATTTCATAATAACTTACATTTTCACAACTTGGATGCCCTTGGTATATTTCTGCTCTGCTCTTTACAGTTTATTTATGGTTGCTTTCCATACCTCTCAACCTCTTAGAGCATGAAATCTGGACAAAATAAAAGTGGGACAAAGGCCTAAAAATAAGGACACTTTTTAAATATTGCTCTTACAAACTTAGAATGTTGATAGACTAACAGGTTATGAATTAGCATGAAGGGTATAAAGTCTGAAACTGAAATGTTTTCATTATATTCTAAATTCAGTCTTTAATGATTTGCCACTAATTTTTAAAAAAACACAATTTTTATTTATTTATTTATTTTTTTTCTTTTCATTTGATGAAAAATAGATGGAAAATATGAAGCAAAAATCTGGACATTCTGTGAAAATATGTACAGTTCAGAGGTATGTCATTTTATTACAGGGTTTCCATATTGTTATTCCATATTCAAGTTTGGGGCTAATGTAACTAAGAAACAATGACTTCATTATTTTTGATTTCCTAGACTTTATACATTTTTTATACAACCTTTAGTTCTATAACTATCATAAACCAATTGGTTGATATTAGAAAAGCTGAATCTACCCATATACCCAGGTCCTTAAATGAATCCACAGTTTCAATCACTGTGTGCCATATTTCAGTTTATGTCTCCCAGATCTCATGTGCTTAGTTTTTGATGCATTTATCAGCATCGTATTCTCCTGTGCCCAAATGGTCAATTTAGTTAAGTTATTTTGCAGACATGTCCTACAATTAACATATGTAATCAGTTTACCTAATTTCAGGTCATCTGCATATAAACTATAGAACACCTCAGATGAAAAAGTTAAGTCTGAAAGATACAATCTAAACATGTAAGGGCCTAGGACAGAGCCCTCTGTGACACTCTGACTGTAACCAAGGATTTCACCTGTCCAGTTGCTGTATGATACTTGCCATGTCTTGTTTGTAAGCCATGCAGCTATCCATCTTATCAAGAGTACAGCAATACCTAGTTGTACTACTTTTTTGATCAGTGTTTTGTGTATGACCCCGTCAAATGCTGAAGTTAAATCTAAATAAATTACATCACAGCACAAATTTTTCATTCATAGCTGTTATTATATTGTTATAGAACATCATGTTACAGGTGGTGATAGATCTATTTTCAACATATGTGTGTTGATATATGGTTTCATGTCTCAACTTATACAATTCTGACAATAACTTATCCAATATTACTTTCTCCTTTATTTTTCCACAACATGAAAGTAAACTTAAGGGCCTATATGACTCTGGTTTGTCCTAATCCCCTTTACCCTAAATCAGGTTTAATAAGTGCATGTCTCAAATCTTGAGGAATCTCCCCATATTTATATGACCTAGTGAATAATAAATGTAATGGTACTATAAGTTTTTGCTGAAGTGTTCTTAAGTCATTATTACTAATTCCATCTCCTCCCTGTGCTTTGGATCCAGTTTGTGCAGTTCTTTTTCAATATAATCTAATTTGATTCCAGTATCTGAGGTTACCTGGATGTCACTAAGACTCTTCCATTTCTTATATTTGTTTGTCTCTCACCTTAATCAGATATCTTGTTCTTATGGAAATATATTCCCCTGACGCAGTATGCCTAGATCCTGATGTTAAACATTTTGTTTTTATTTTTTGCACTCAAATAGTTTCTTTTTCAAAACTTTGCACATTCCATTTGCAGTTTTTCCACTGAACACCTCAGTCCAGTTAGTTTACATAGTGACTGCTTTGCTTCCATATAATCTGTAATTAACCTTCTGTGCATTGGTTTAGATATCAGTTCGGCAGAATTATCTAGCAACAAATTAACCTTTATAACCTCATGATCACTGCACATCAATGGTGGTAAAACTTGACTTGAGTAACATTAATTTCTTTACGAACACAAAGAATGTCTAATATGTTCCGTTCCCTGGTAGGCTTTTTTACAGTCTGAAGCAATGAATGTTCCTGAATATATGTTGTGAATAATTTCCTTGCTAATGTTGTTGAATCAATATTATTCCAGTCTGTTTCTGGTAAATTTAAGCCTCCAGCTAATATTATTCTTCCCTCCTGTGTTTCACTCAAGAAATGCATGAATTCCTCTAAGTCATCAGCACTTGACTTTGGTGATCTATACACTCCAACAACTGTTATATGTTCCAGGGCTGACTTTATTGTCACAGTTACACAGTCTATAGTAATGGCGTTATCACTGAATATGTAATAATCACAGGTCTCATAACTATCTTTAATCCCTATCGAAACACCTCCACCTGTTTTTTTCTTAGAATGTCCGTTACTTTAAAATCATATATACCCTGAAAGAACTGGTTTCCAGTCAATATTCTTTAACCATGGTTCACAAACAATAACAACACCAATCTTGTGGGAACGTAGCAAATTTTCCAATAAAAAACAAATATTATTAATAAAACCAACAAGTAGAAAATCCCCACACAATCTAGCAATAAAAATAAATAAAAAAATATAGGTATCGCAGCGAAACACAGCTGTTACAGTCCAAGCACATCCAAGAATGGCAAATTAATCCAACATCAATCTTTTATTAAACCAGCAGAACAAATATGGTAAGAGCTTTCACCCAACAGGGCTTCATCAGACCATAAATCATCTCTTGTAAATACTGATTATATACAAAAAAGGCGCCAAACTGAAACTTAAAAACTAAGAACTTTTAAAGTGACAGCCCCCTGTTTATATAGAAACATACAAATACAATTATCTAAACATACATTGATATAAATTCATATAGTCCACTCACTTAAGACATATAAAAATATGTAAAATATATAGAAAGTATATATTCTCCAATCTCTATATAAAATTATAAAAATCATATATATTTATAAAAGAGTGTTCACCAGAAAGTGTTCAAAGCTGTTTAAAGTATTAAGTATACATAGCTATATGCATAACTCTAGTACTACCTAAGACTGCTAGACTTTAAGAATGGTTTCAGGGGTACCTTGTCATTAAGACCTGGATAGGAGTCTGCCCTAAACCTAATTATCCATTTGGCCATCTGTGTTTCAGTTCAATTCCTAATGTCACCTCCTCTGGAGCTAGTAGATGACACTTCAATGACTCTGAAGGTAAACGTGCATATCATCTCTCTCTAGCACATGTTTAGAGAGTGCATTAACTGTGGACTTAATCTTGATCTGATACATGTGCTCATGTATCCTGTCTCTAAGTTTCCTGTCTGTCTTACCAACATAGTATCCATCACATGCTATGCAGGTAGCAAGATAAACCACATGTTCAGACAGACAGTTAGCAGAGACGTGGAAATCATAACTAACACCATTCAAAGGGTGTGTAAAACTAACCATAGAATCTATTAGATAGCAAAAAATGCATCGGTTACAGGGAAGAGTGCCAAACATATTATGATCATTCCCCTTCCTCTCATATTTGGGATAGCACAACAACTTCTTCAAGTTGGATCTATTTTTGTACACAAAACGTGGTGTGTCTCCTACTACCTCCCTAATACTAGAGTCCACCGTCAACACCTCCCAATGTAACTGATGACATCTTTAACATCACCCACATCCTTAGTGTAAAAGAGGGGTATCCGAACACTATCATGCTCCACTGAGACTACTGAGCACTCAAACTGTCTCTGGTCCGTGACAGCCTCCATAGAATCGGAAAAGTAGAGAGTGGCCACACCTCCTCTCAGTGGATATCCCACTAATCCCCCTCTCAGTCTCCTCATTCTTATATGCCCTTGACCTAAACCTCTCACAGAGGTCACGCGACTGAGAAATAAAACCCACCTGGGATGGATTACAATGAGATGTCCTCATGGCTTGACCTCTAACCACATTCCCAAACACATATCCTGAATGCATACTATATGTATGCAGTAAAGCACTCCGATGACATGACTTCCTGAATACTCCAGTATTCAACATCCCGTTGGCCATCCTTAATTATTAATGCTCCTAGCATTAATGACTATTAGAGATGCAGCAAATGTTGCTATCTGTGAAATGTTAAATTTTCAACCTGTCAAAAATCCTGTCTAGTGTTTGACAAATATTGCCAAATATTTGCTGCAAAAATTCTCTTCTCTGATCTTGACAAATGCATGCCAACCTGTCTGAGCTCACGTGCCCAAAACTGAACTTGGATTCTCTACACATTTCCATTTGTTAAAACAGCACATTTTTTCCATGTAAATATTTACCCTAAAAATCTTTTCATTCGTAGTGACCTGACTATCCTTTCTATAGGTGATTTGTGAAAAATACGTCCTAACACAAGTACAAGCTATACTATTTAAGAGGGCTGTCAATTCCCTACTAACAGTCAGAGAATCCTTGCGGATGACATTATTTGTACCAACATGAACAAAAACAGATCCATACTTCCTTACATTAAGGCATTCCAAGACTTGTCTCACATCTTCTATTTTTGCTCCTGGCAAGCATAACACTACTCAATGTTCATTATCATCTCTACAAATATAAGTATCAGTTCCTTTAATAATTGAATCTCCAATTACAAGAATATCTTTGCTGGCCAGCTCTGAAGAATCTTCAGCTTCTAGTAGAGTAATATCTGCTCTATCAATTGTTATAAAGGATGGATGTTCATCACTATTAGTCTTATTAATGCCACTGTTTTCATTGTGTATTAAATTCGCATCCAGCTGGTATTGTAAATCCACAGCTTGAGCTATGTAGTCAATATCTGCATTTCTCTTTTTTTTTCTTACAGTGATGTTCTTCAATCCTTCCACGTTCAGTTTTAATTTCTTTCTTTCCACCTGCCCCTCGCCTCTATTTTCTGCCTTCTCCATTGGAAGAATGATGCCTTTTTCTGCAGAATGGTTTTCTGATAGAAAATCATCATTCCCTGTAGTGTGTGTGTTACATAACTAAGCAGTGTCCTTTTTCCTTTACAGTCATTTAGGAGTTTCTTTTTCTACCTTGTTATTTGTTGAGAACTTCCTTTCTCTCTTTTTTGTTTCCTTCTAAGCAAACTGGATCCTCAGATTGCTGAGTACTTGCATCCAGAATTACAACGTTGTCAGGGGCATCATCTTGTTTCATAGGGGTTGAATGATCTTTACAGACAATAGATGCATCATTTCCTAAATGTGTTGTATTATTTCTATGCCTGACATTAATTATTTCACCAGTCCAGTCATTAATATATGAAACAACAGTTCTCTAAGCCGTGCCAGTTGCACACGTGCAATCATCATCATTAAATCTAGATTTACTTCTAACAATGGTAAGCAAATCATCCAACTTTTAACACGAGGAGCACAGATCACTAATGTTATCAACTGTTAATTTTAAATATGCATAGCATTTATTACACTGTACAAGATATTTCTGCATTAGCATACTCATTTAAGGAATCCATATTCAGCTTCAAATGAATAAAATATTGTAAAACAAAAGAATAATCAGAAACAGTCACCGCAGAATTCAAAGAGAACTTAAATCAACTTCTATGACAAAAAAATTGCACCAGCAATATACAGTAAACTCTCAGTTAATTGGAACTCAAGCAACCAGCACTCTCAAGCAAACCAGCATAAAATATTTCAAAGAGATACAGTACAATTTTCATGTGTTGCACTTTCTGTCCCCCACACCACCCCACCCCCGCAGAAACATATCTTATGTTTTTAGAGTTTTGGGGTTTTAAAAAGGAAGATAGGAATAAATTCCCTCTCTCCCCAACCTGAGAACAAGTCAAATCAAACAAATAGTATACAGTACAATATTAGTCAAGGCCTATTTTTAATAGTAACTCTCTGGCAACCAGAAACTACAGTTATCCGGCATCTACCCATCTCCAACTAAATAATAAATTAAGTAGGATTGTTTAGATATGCTCAGGATCTCTCTCTCTCTCTCTCTCTCTCTCTCTCTATATATATATATATAGGTCAAATTCTACTTACCGAATTTTCACTTGTTCAATTCCAAGATTGCCGACTCCACTTTAGCGAAACTCCATTTAAGCGAAGTCACAAACTACCGAACAGTTTTCCCTGGGAAATGAACCACTTGGCTGCCAAGGTGAACTTTGCCATTTTCCCTAGTGTAGTGTGATCTCTGAGTTTGTATAGTTAGTTATGGGGTGTGTGGAGGGGTGAAGTCCTGCACTCAGGTAGGTTTAATTTCTTTCCATTGCTGTAATTTCCCTGGTGCCCAAGTGGTTCGTTTCCCAGGGAAACATGTTTCCCTGAAGTATAGTTGGCAATCTTGGA